>NC_083429.1:13869876-14130676 GCF_020745735.1 Hemiscyllium ocellatum
TCTCTCTCTCTCGCCATCTCACACACCCATCTCTCCTCTGTGCCCTTCCTCTCTCTCACCATCTCTCTGTCTCGACCTTGCGCTCTCTCTCTATCTCTCTGTCTCTCTCTCACACACACACACCTCCCTCTCTCAACCCTCTCTCTTCGTACCTCTATCTCTATGTCTCTCTAGCCATCCCGTTTTCTCTTGCCCCCAACTCCCAAACCCCCTCTCTCTCTGCCCTGACTTTTTCTCTCTCTCTCGCCTCCCCATCTCTCTTGCCCCTTTCAATCTCTCGTCGTCCCTCTCTCTGTCTGTCTCTATCTGTCTCCTGCCCCCTCGTCCCATTCTGTCTCACTCTCTCTATCGCCATCTCTCTCTCATTATCTACTCCTGTTTCTCTCTCTCTCCCCTCTCTCTCTGTCGCCTCTCTCTCGTCTCTCTCTGTCTCTGTCTCTCTCTCTCTCTCTCTCCCCTCTCTCTCTCCCCTCTCTCTTTCTCTGCCTCCCTCTCTTTCTCTCACCCTCTTCCTCCCTCTCTCTCGTCCCCTCCCTCTCTCTCTCTCTCGCCCACACACTCTTTTGCTCACCTCTGTATCTCTCGTGTTCCCCTCCCTCTCCTTTTTTCACCCCTCCATCTCTCGCCCCCTCCCTCTCTCTCTCGCCCCCTCCCTCTCTCTCTCACCCACCACTCCCTCTCTCATCCCCCCTCCCTCTCTTTCGCCCCCCACGCTCTCTCTCTCGCCCCTCCCTCTCTCTCTCACATCCCCATCCCCCTCCCTCTCTCTCTCTCGCCCCTCTCTCTCTTGCTCCCCTTTCTCTCGCCCCCCACCCTCTCTCCCTCGCCCCCTTCCTCTTTCTTGCTCCCTCCCTCTCTGTCTCGTGCCCCCTACCTCTGACTCTCTCGCCCCCTCTATCTCTCTCGCCCCCTTCTTCTCTCTTTTCCTCGCCCCCTCCCTCTTTTGTACCCCTCCCTCTCTCGTCCCCCCTCTCTCTCTCCCTCTCTCTTTCTCCGCCTCCCTCTCTTTCTCTCATCCCCTTCCTCCCACTCTCTCTTCCCCTCCCTCTCTCTCATTCCCTCCCTCTCTCTCATCCCCCTCCCTTTCTCTCTCTCGCCCCCTCACTCTTTTGCTCACCTCTGTATCTCTCTTGTTCCCCTCCCTCTCCTTTACTCACCCCTCCCTCTTTCTCTCGTCCCCCTCCCTTTCTCTCTCTTGCCAGCCCTCCCATACTGTCTCTCGCCCCCTCCCTCGCTCTCTCGCCCCCTCCCTCTCTCTCTCCCGCTCTCTCTTTTTCCGCCTCCCTCTCTCTCTCTCTTACCCCCTCCCTCTCTCTCTGTCATCCCCTCCCACTCTCTCACGTCCCCCTCACTCTCTCTCTCGTGCCCTCCCTCACTCTCGTTACCCCTCCCTTTCTCTCTCTCGCCCGCCCTCCCATTCTGTCTCTCTCCCCCTCCCTCCCTCTCTCTCATCCCCTCCCTCTCTCTCTCAGCCAATCCCTCTCTCTCTCAACCCCCTCCCTCTCTCTCTTTCTCTCTCTCTCTCAACCCCCTCCCTCTCACTCACGGTCCCTCTCTCTCTCACACCCCTCTCTCTCTCTCGACCCCTCCCCTCTCTCTCTCTGTCTCGCCCCCCCCTCTCTCTCTCTTGCCCGCCCTCCCATTCTCTTTCTCGTTCCCCCTCCCCCTTCTGTCGCTCCCTCCCTCTCACCCCCCTTTCTTCTCTCTCTCGCCCCCCTCCCTCTCTCTCTTTCACCCCTCCCTATCTCTCTCACCCCCTCTGTCTCTCGCTCACCTCTGTCTCTCTCTCTCTCTCTCTCACGCCCTCCCTCTCTCTCTACCTCCCTCTCTCTCTCTCGCCACCTCCCTCTGTCTATCTCGCCGCCTTCCACTCTCTCTATCGCCCCTTCCCTCTCTCTCTATCGCCCCCTCCCTCTCTCGCTTGCCCCACCCCTCACTCGCCGCCTCCCACTCTCTCTGTCGCCTCCTCCCTCTCTCTCCCTCCCTCCTTCCCTCTCTCGCCCGCCCCCGCCTCTCTCTCTCACCATCTCACACACCCATCTCTCCTCTGTGCCCTTCCTCTCTCTCACCATCTCTCTGTCTCGACCTTGCTCTCTCTCTCTATCTCTCTCTCTCACACACACACACACACACACCTCCCTCTCTCAACCCTCTCTCTTCGTACCTCTATCTCTATGTCTCTCTAGCCATCCCGTTTTCTCTTGCCCCCAACTCCCAAACCCCCTCTCTCTCTGCCCTGACATTTTCTGTCTCTCTCGCCTCCCCATCTCTCTTGCCCCCTTTCGATCTCTCGTCGTCCCTCTCTCTGTCTGTCTCTATCTGTCTCCTGCCCCCTCGTCCCATTCTGTCTCACTCTCTCTATCGCCATCTCTCTCTCATTATCTACTCCTGTTTCTCTCTCTCTCCCCTCTCTCTCTGTCGCCTCTCTCTCGTCTCTCTCTGTCTCTGTCTCTGTCTCTCTCTCTCTCTCCCTCTCTCTCTCCCCTCTCTCTTTCTCTGCCTCCCTCTCTTTCTCTCACCCTCTTCCTCCCTCTCTCTCGTCCCCTCCCTCTCTCTCATCCCCTCCCTCTGTCTCATTCCCCTACCTTTCTCTCTCTCTCTCGCCCCCCTCTCTCTCATCCAGCTCCCTCTCTCTCTCGATCCCTCCCTCTCTCGTCCCACTCTCTCTCTCAAACCCCGTCCTCCTCCCTCTCTCTCTCTCTCCTTCTCTCTTTCTCCGCCTCCCTCTCTTTCTCTCACCCCCTTCCTCTCTCTCTCGTCCCCTCCCTCTGTCTCATCCCCCTCCCTCTCTCTCTCTCTCGCCCACACACTCTTTTGCTCACCTCTGTATCTCTCGTGTCCCCCTCCCTCTCCTTTTCTCACCCCTCCCTCTCTCGCCCCCTCCCTCTCTCTCTCGCCCCCTCCCTCTCTCTCTCACCCACCCCTCCCTCTCTCATCCCCCTCCCTCTCTCTTTCGCACCCCACGCTCTCTCTCTCGACCCTCCCTCTCTCTCTCGGCCCTCCCTCTCTCACGCCCTCCCTCTCTCACTCTCGCCCCCTTCGCCCTCTCTCTCTCGTCCAATCCCTCTTCTCTTGAACCCTCCCTTCCTCTCTCTCAGCCCCACCCTCTCTCTCTCTCTTGCCCTCTCCCTCCCTCTCGCGGCCCCTCTCTCCCTCCCGCTACCTCTCTCTCTCACGCACCCTCCCTCTCTCTGTCTCTCGTCCCCCGCTCACTCGCCCCTCCCTCTCTTTCTTGCCCTCTCCCTCTCTTTCTCACCCCCTCCCTCTCTCACTCTTGCCCCCGTCGCCCTCTCTCTCACCCCCACACTCTTCTCTTGAACCCCCTCTCTCCCTCGCCCCCTCCCTCTCTCTCTCATCCCCTCCCTCTCTCTCACCCCCTCCCCCTCTCTCTCTTCCCCGTCCCTCCCTCTCACATCCCCTCTCTATCTAGCCCACTACCCCTCTCTCTCTCGCCCCCTCCCTCTCTCTCTCGTCCCCACTCGTCCCCCTCCCACGTACTCTCATCCCCCTCCCTCTCTCTGTTACCCCCTCCCTCTCTCTCTCGCCCCCTCCCTCTTTCTCTCGCCCCCTCCCTCTTTCTCTCGCCCCCTCCCTTTCTGTCTCTTCGCCCCCTACATCTTACTCTCTCGCCCCTACTTCTCTTTCTCACCCCTCCCTCTCTCTCACCCCCTCCCTCTCTCTCTTCGTCCCTCCCTCTCTCTCGCCCTGCCTTTCTCTCATTCTCACCCCTTCTCTATCTCCCTCTCTTTCTCGCCCCCTCCCTTTATCTCTCACCCCCTCCCTCTCTCTCTTCGCCCCTCCCTCTCGTCTCACCCTCTCTCTCGCCCTCCCTCTCTCTCACCCCCTTCGCCCTCTCTCTCTCGTCCCTCCCTCTTCTCTTGAATCCTCCCTCTCTCTCTCTCAGCCCCTCCCTCTTTCTCTCTCTTGCCCCCTCCCTCCCTCTCGCGCCCCTCTCTCTCGCCCGCTACCTCTCTCTCACGCCCCACTCCCTCTCTCTCTCTCGCCACCCCTCTCTCTCTGGTCCCCCCTCACTCGCCCCCTCCCTCTCTCTGTTGCAACCTCCCCCTCTCTCTCACCCCATCCCTCTCTCACTCTTGCCCCAGTCGCCCTCTCTCTTTCTTGCCCATTCCCCCTTCTCTTGAGCCCTACCACTCTCAATCACCGCCTCCCCCCTCTTTCACCCCCTCCCTCTCTCTCTCACCCCCTCTCTCTCGCCCACTACCTCGCGCTCTCTCGCCCCCCTCCCTCACTCTCGAGCCCCCCCTCTCTCTCCTTCCTCTCTCTCGTCCCCCTCCCTCGTGCTCTCATTACCCTCCCTCTCTCTGTCTCCCGCTCTTTCTCTCGGACCCCTTCTCTCTCTCGCCCCACTCCCTCTCTTTCTCGCTCCTGCCCTCTCACTCCTGCACCCTCCCTTCCTCTCTCTCTCGCCTCCCTCAATCTCTCTCTCGCCTCCCTTTCTCTCTCTCTCTCGCCCCTCTCCCTCTCTCTCTCTCTCACCGCCTCCCTCTTTCCCTTTCTCGTCCCGCCTCCATCTCTTTCCCACCCACTCCCTCTCTCTCTCGCACCCCTCCCTCTCTCTCCCTCGCACCGCTCCCTCTCTAGTCCCACTCCCTCTCTCTCTCCCCCTTACTCTCTCGCCCCTATCTCTCTCTCTCGCTCCCCTCCCTATCTCTCTCGTCCCCCTCCCTCTCTCTCACTCGTCCCCCTCCCTTTCTCTCTCATACCCCTCCCTCTCTCTCTCTCTCGCCCCTCACTCTCATGATCTCGCTCCCCCTCCCTATCTCTCTCGCCTCGTACACCTCTCTCGCCCCCCTCCCCCTCTGTCTTGCCCCCTCTATCTCTCTCGCCCTTCTCCCTTTCTCTATCGACGCTCCCTCTCTCTCTCTCTCGCACCCCTCCCTCTCTCTCTCCTCCTCCCTCTCTCTCCCCCCTCTCTCTTTCACTGCCTCCCTCTCTTTCTCTCACCCTCTTCCTCCCTCTCTCTCGTCCCCTCCCTCTCTCTCATCCCCTCCCTCTGTCTCATCCCCCCCTTTCTCTCTCTCTCTCGCCCCCTCTCTCTCTCATCCAGCTCCCTCTCTCTCTCGACCCCTCCCTCTCTCGTCCCCGTCTCTCTCTCAACCCCCCTCCTCCTCCCTCTCTCTCTCTCTCGCACCCCTCCCTCTCTCTCTCCTCCTCCCTCTCTCTCTCTCCCCTCTCTCTTTCTCCGCCTCCCTCTCTTTCTCTCACCCCCTTCCTTTCTCTCTCGTCCCCTCCCTCTGTCTCATCCCCTCCCTCTCTCTCATCCCCCTCCCTCTCTCTCTCTCGCCCCCACACTCTTTTGCTCACCTCTGTATCTCTCGTGTCCCCTCCCTCTCCTTTTCTCACCCCTCCCTCTCTCTCTCGCCCCCTCCCTCTCTCTCTCGCCCCCTCCCTCTCTCTCACCCACCCTCCCTCTCTCATCCCCCTCCCTCTCTCTTTCGCACCCCACGCTCTCTCTCTCGCCCCTCCCTCTCTCTCTCGGCCCTCCCTCTCTCGCCCCTCTCTTTCTCTCGCCCCTCCTTCTCTCTCTCACCTCCTTTCTCTCTCGACCCTCCCCCTCTCTCTCTCGCCCCATCCCTCTCTCTCTCGCCCCATTCCCTCTCTCTCTCACGCCCCCATCCACCTCCCTCTCTCTCTCGCCCCACTCTCTCTCGCTCCCCCCTCTCTCGCCCCCCACCCTCTCTCCCTCGCCGCCCCCTCTCTCTCTTGCCCCCTCCCTCTCTGTCTCGAGCCCCCTCCCTCTCACTCTGTCGCCCCCCTCTATCTCTCTCGCTCCCTTCCTCTCTCTTTTCCTCACCCCTCCCTCTCTCGTCCCCCCTCTCTCTTCCCCTCCCTCTCTCGTCCCCCCCTCTCTCAAGCCCTCCCTCTCTCTCTCTCCCCCTCTTTCTCTGTCTCCCTCTCTTTCTCTCACCCCCTTCCTCCCTCTCTCTCGTCCCCTCCCTCTCTCTCATCCCCTCCCTCTGTCTCATCCTCTCTCTCTCTCGCCCCCCTCTCTCTCGTCACCTCACTCTCTCTCTCGCCCCTCTCTTTCTCTCGCCCCTCCCTCTCTCTCTCGCCTACTTTCGCTCTAGACCCTCCCCCTCTCTCTCTCGCCCCATCCCTCTCTCGCTCGCCCCCCTCCCTCTCTCTCTCACGTCCCCATCCCCCTCCCTCTCTCTCTCTCGCTCCCTCTCTCTCTTGCTGCCCCTTTCTCTCGCCCCCCACCCTCTCTCCCTTGCCCCCGTCCTCTTTCTTGCTCCCTCCCTCTCTGTCTCGAGCCCCCTACCTCTTACTCTCTCTCCCCCACTATCTCTCTCGCCCCCTTCTTCTCTCTTTTCCTCGCCCCCTCCCTCTTTCGTACCCCTCGCTCTCTCGTCCCCCTTTCTCTCTCTCCCCCTCTCTCTTTCTCCGCCTCCCTCTCTTTCTCTCATCCCCTTCCTCCCTCTCTCTCTTCCCCTCCCTCTCTCTCATTCCCTCCCTCTCTCTCATCCCCCTCCCTCTCTCTCTCTCGCCCCCACACTCTTTTGCTCACCTCTGTATCTCTCTTGTTTCCCTCCCTCTCCTTTACTCACCACTCCCTCTTTCTCTCGTCCCCCTCCCTTTCTCTCTCTTGCCAGATCTCCCATACTGTCTCTCGCCCCCTCCCTCGCTCTCTCGCCCCCTCCCTCTCTCTCTCCCGCTCTCTCTTTTTCCGCCTCCCTCTCTCTCTCTCTTACCCCCTCCCTCTCTCTCTGTCATCCCCTCCCACTCTCTCACGTCCCCCTCACTCTCTCTCTCGTGCCCTCCCGCACTTTCGTTACCCCTCCCTTTCTCTCTCTCGCCCGCCCTCCCATTCTGTCTCTCTCCCCCTCCCTCCCTCTCTCTCACTCCCTCCCTCTCTCTCTCAGCCAATCCCTCTCTCACTCAACCCCCTCCCTCTCTCTCTTTCTCTCTCTCTCTCAACCCCCTCCCTCTCACTCACGGTCCCTCTCTCT
Organism: Hemiscyllium ocellatum; assembly: GCF_020745735.1. NCBI lineage: Eukaryota > Metazoa > Chordata > Chondrichthyes > Orectolobiformes > Hemiscylliidae > Hemiscyllium > Hemiscyllium ocellatum. The sequence continues at coordinate 13,876,848 of NC_083429.1, forward strand.
CTCACACCCCTCTCTCTCTCTCGCCCCCTCCCCCTCTCTCTCTCTGTCTCGCCCCCCCTCTGTCTCTCTCTCTCTCTCTCTTGCCCGCCCTCCCATTCTCTTTCTCGTTCCCCCTCCCCCTTTCTGTCGCTCCCTCCCTCTCACCCCCCTTTCTTCTCTCTCTCGCCCCCCTCCCTCCCTCTCTCTGTCGCCCCCTCCATCTCTCTCTCGTCCCCCTCCCTCTCTCTCTTTCACCCCTCCCTATCTCTCTCACCCCCCTCTGTCTCTCGCTCACCTGTCTCTCTCTCTGTCTCTCACGCCCTCCCTCTCTCTCTCTACCTCCCTCTCTCTCTCGCCACCTCCCTCTGTCTATCTCGCCCCCTCCCTCTCTCTCTTGCCACCTCCCTCCCTCTCTCTCGCCGCCTTCCACTCTCTCTATCGCCCCTTCTCTCTCTCTCTATCGCCCCGTCCCTCTCTCTCTTGCCCCACCCCTAACTCGCCCCCTCCCACTCTCTCTGTCGCCTCCTCCCTCTCTCTCCCTCCCTCCCTCCCTCTCTCGCCCGCCCCGCCTCTCTCTCTCGCCATCTCACACACCCATCTCTCCTCTGTGCCCTTCCTCTCTCTCACCATCTCTCTGTCTCGACCTTGCTCTCTCTCTCTATCTCTCTCTCTCTCACACACACACACCTCCCTCTCTCAACCCTCTCTCTTCGTACCTCTATCTCTATGTCTCTCTAGCCATCCCGTTTTCTCTTGCCCCCAACTCCCAAACCCCCTCTCTCTCACCTGACTTTTTCTCTCTCTCTCGCCTCCCCATCTCTCTTGCCCCCTTTCTCTCTCTCGTCGTCCCTCTCTCTCTGTGTCTTTCTGTCTCTTGCCCCCTCGTCCCTTTCTGTCTCACTCTCTCTATCGCCCTCTCTCTCTCATTATCTACTCCCGTTTCTCTCTCTCTCTCCCCTCTCTCTCTCTCTCTCTGTCGCCTCTCTCTCGTCTCTCTCTGTCTCTGTCTCTGTCTCTGTCTCTCTCTCTCTCTCTCTCTATCTCCCTCTCTCTCTCTCGCCTCTCTCTCTCTCTTTGTCTGTCTGTCTGTCGCCCTTCTCGCTCTCCACCTCCCTCGGTGTCTCTTCCCACCTCCCTCTCTTTCCCTCTGACTGAATCTGTCTCCCTCCTGTCCCTTCCTCCCTGTCTCTCTGACATCCTCTGTCTCCCTGGTCCTTCCTTCTCCCTCTGACCCAGAGACTGGGGATGTTTGGGGGTGAGGCTGCATGTGGAGGGTGGGGGTGAGATTTGGGAGGTGGGGAAAATGGGGTAGAGATGGAATTGTGGGAGGGAGACAGCGACGGCATGAGAGAGATAAGGGAGAGGGAAAGTGGAGGCAGGTGGAGAAACAGGGGTCGGCGTGGCGGTGTGAGAGAGAGTGGGATGAGGTGAGGTTTGAGAAGGAGAGAGAGAGAGAGAGAGAATTCAGGAGAAAGAGTAGGGGAGAGGTAATGGGGAGGCCAGATTTGGAGTCGGGGGGATAGAGGGAGTTAACCCCAGCTCCTGAGCTCAGGGCGCGTTGCCTTCCCCTTCCCTGAGGACCAGGACTCAGGGCTGAGTCTGTCTCTCTCCAGCTCAGCTTCTCCAACACAAAGACACACAACAACATCGGTCACTCTGCTGCTCAGCACGCTTTAATCCACATTTTTACTGGTTACAAATGGAAGTGATGGATACAGTCAGTGGGATGGTGCCTTTTCTCACAGGCCCCCGAGTTGTGAGAAACATTTGAAATGTTTCCCTGTAACCCCCCTGGGGGATGAGGATGGACAAACCAGCGCTACCCACAGTCTGTTACCATAGCGACAGGCTGCTCCATCCCTGAAACATTGAACTGAAATGAGAAAATCCCGGATGGATTGATTAATGAGGGAAATTGATGGATGCATGGATTTCGGTGAAGGAATGTTTCAGCACATTCTTCAGCTGCTGCCTGAACTTAGTCTGGGTCACGGCATAAATCGCGGTGTTTGTGCAGCAACTGAGGAGCTGCAGCATGAAGGCCAATTCCCGCACAAAGGGATCGAGATACACAGATTCATACCCAATATAATACATCCGGAACCATATAGAAAACAGCATGAACGTTGACCATAACAGGATGAAATTGGCCGAGATCACAAACAGTAAAATGATGGATTTTTTTCGGTTTCTCATTTCTGTGTCAGACTGAGCGTCCCCATTGGTGTGAGCGCGGAGTCTCCTGCGGGCTCTGCTGGTCACTAAAATGTGTCTGACAGAGAGAACATTGAGCAGCAGAATCAGGAGAAATGGGAAACACGGATTTAGAATGTGGTGGAGGAACTCGATTGTGACCCAGACACTGGAGAATATAACAACGATTGTTACATCACAAAACCAGGGGAAGTTCCACAGCCGATACCGAGCCCTGAGCATAAAATACCAGGAAATGTTCTTTAAACAGCTCAGCACAGTCACTGCTCCCAGAACCACAGCCGCCGTTTTCTCACAGCAATATTTACTTTTCAGCTTCTGGCAACAAATGGCCACAAAACGATCAAAGGTGAAAGTGACGGTGAACCAAACAGAGCAGTCAGTGGCTGCATAAAGCAGGACGGCGTGGATATTACACATGGGGATGGAGTACACCAGGAAATAAAATTGTTCCCGAAAAACAATGGGAATGTGTCTCAGTATCAGGTCGAGGATAATGACCAGGAGATCCGCCGCTGCCATGGCCCCCAGGTAACGTCTGACACATGGAGACAATCCACAATCTTTATAAAGCAGGACGTAGATTGTCACTACGTTAACTGTGAGGAAGGAAAACAAACCCATTATCAATCAGCCTGGAGGCAAAGGGACCCGTGTGATCGGGGACCCAGTGAGATTTTCAAATGTGTTCCTGTATTCATGGATTTATTAAAATAATTGGAGCAGGATTAACAAATGGGAAGGTCTCAATTAATGACAAAAATGTGACATAAACCATAAGAAACACTCCCCAAACACACAGAGACACATCCATAAGGACAGATGGTTTCTAGAACATTCCCACACACTCGATCACTCAAGAGCAGACCCAAGTCACTCCTTCCCAGATCCTAATACGGAGGGTGAAAACGGTGCTGTCCTGACGGATTCTCTCCCAGTTTCCTGAAGACGGACGGAGTTTGGTATTCCTGTATTTTGGTCTAAATTAGGGTCGATCCAGTGTCGTGGAGAAATGTAAACGCAGGGAAAACGTATTCACCCCTTTAACTGCCGGAGGGGCCTTCGGAACGGTGTCTCCTTCTCACTGGAACGGGATCTCTTCCCTCGGGATCTTATCGTTTGTTCAATTCACTGACGTCCGGCCGTTCACAAACAATGGCAGGGACGGAACGTTCCGGGGAGTGTCAGTTACAAAATGTCGTGGACAGAACGTTCCAGGGAATGTCCGTTATAGAATATCAGGGACAGAACGTTCCGGGCAATGTCAGTTATAGAATGTCAAGGACAGAACGTTCCGGGGAATGTCAGTTATAGAATGTCAGGGACAGAACGTTTCAGAGAATGTCAGTTATAGAATGTTGGTGACAGAACGTTCCGGAGAATGTCAGTTATAGAATGTCAGGGACAGAACGTTCCGGGGAATGTCAGATATAGAATGTCGGGCAGACACAGAACGTTCTGTGGAGCTCCGTGACCTGTCCATCCCCTTTCCCCCTTTCCACCCAACCATAATCATGCAATGTTCACAGGCTACATATCTGTACGGCAAGGGGAGCTGTGCAGACCAAAGCATTGTATAGTCTATAATCCTCAACCAGACAGTCTGACCAGCACAGAGACCTGTGCAGTGATCACCCGTGAATTTATCTGTAAACCAGGAGCAGTTACCCTCCCAGCATGTAGGACTGTGTACACCACCCCTGTGCATTGATCTGTAACCCAGGAGCAGTTACCCTCCCAGCATGTGGGACTGTGTACCCCACCCCAGTGCATTGATCTGTAACCCAGGTACAGTTCCCCTCCCAGCATGTAGGACTTTGTACACCACCCCAGTGCATTGATCTGTAACCCAGGAGCAGTTACCCTCCCAGCATGTAGGACTTTGTACACCACCCCAGTACATTGATCTGTAACCCAGGAGCAGTTACCCTCCCAGCATGTAGGACTGTGTACAGCACCCCAGTGCATTGATCTGTAACCCAGGATCAGTTACCCTCACAGCATGTAGGACAGTGTACACCACCCCAGTGCATTGATCTACAATCCAGGATCAATTACCCTCCCAGGATGTAGGACTTTGTACTCTACCCCAGTGCATTGCTCTGTAACCCAGGAAAAGTTACCCTCCCAGCATGTAGGACAGTGTACACCACCCCAGTGCATTGATCTGTAACCCAGGAGCAGTTACCCTCCCAGCATGTAGGACTGTGTACACCTCCCCAGTGCATTGATCTGTAAACCAGGAGCAGTTACCCTCCTACAATGTTGGGCTGTGTCCCCCACCCCAGTGCATTGATCTGTAACCCAGGAGTAGTTACCCTCCCAGCATGTAGGACTGTGTATCCCACCCCAGTGCATTGATCTGTAACCCAGGAGCAGTTGCCTTCCCAGTATGTAGGTCTGTGTACCCCACCCAAGTACATTGCTCAGTAACACTGTGTCAGATCCCTGCCCAGTGTGGGGAAACTTGCAGCCCATGCTGGAAATGACACGATGTTCAGCTCCCACCCATTTCCAGCTCCATATCTCCATTGTGCCCTGACAACGGGGTGCGGTGGGTGTGAACATCACTGTCAGAGAGAGATGGCGGGGGAATCAGTTTAAATATCACCACATGGGAGGGGTTGGGATATAGACAGAGAGGGGAGACTGAGAGACAGTGTCATGGAAGGATGTGTTCCCAGGTTTCAGAATGCTGAAATGTAGACACTTCGATAACATCCTGTAACCTGAGCCAGTCTTCCCAGGAAAGATGGGAAAAAGGGAGATTGGTGTGAGGTGAAATGGTGGAGAGTTTTAGATGAGCATTTGTTCTACAGCTTTGTAAATGGGAGAAGTTTCAACAGAATCATTGACTCACTGGGCTGATTCTAACAATAATTTGCCTCAGTGTCATTTTCATTGAGTGTGACAGAGAGCTTATCTGTACGAGGCCAAGCTAGGTTCCTGGTGCTATCTTATCAAACTCAACTCATTGACTACCCACCCCCCACCATGGTGTCCCTCTCATTCAATACCAGCCAGATTCTCCCACCCATCATGGCTGGAGGGACTCACAGTCGCCCGGATGCCCCTGGATATTCCATGACCCCTAGCACTGGTTCCATCTTTAAAAGGCCAATGGGCACACTGTTGAGCATTCTCCGTTAGGAGCTGCCCTGCACAGTTTACCCCGAGCATGGCAGATAAGGGGCAATTACACCACAGTTTATCGACAGGGGCACGGACGTCCTGGTGGATGGGCAAGTACAGAGGGTGACCATTCTCTTCCCAGAGGGAGCCACACAACCAGACCCACCGAGCATGGTCTGCCCTCTCCACCCAGCTCAGTGCAGTGTCTGCGGTCTGAAGAAGTGTCCAGCAATACAGGACAAGCATCAATAACCTTCCCCACTCTGTCAGGATAAGGGTCATCATATTCTCTCTGCTCCCTCACACTCACTGTATATCTGTTATAGCACCTACCCCCAAACAAAGCTCCTGCTCATATGCACGCAGCGCTCTCTGTTCCTGCAGCCCCTTTATAATGGCACAGCCTGTTTTATCTGTCTTTCTTTAGCTTCCCTACCAAAGTGCATCACCACACACTGCTCTGCATTGATCGCCGTCTACCAGCGTGTCACTGTCCTGTTAGAGTTCCACACTGTCCTCCATAGACTTTACAATCCTTGCAGGTTTGGTACCATTTACAAACATTAAGATTGTCACAGTGTCACAATGCCCATGAAACAACTGAAATCCTGCCCCACACACAGGAGTGTGAGCAAGTGAAATACTGATATATTCCCACGGACAGAGTCAAATAATGACATACTGTCAATGGATCAACAGAAATCCTGACACATACGAGACAGAGTAGATGAAATATTGACAAACCACAGAGCAAGAGAAATCCGGATAGGTTCCACTTATCGAAATTCATCAGGGTATAATGGAATGAAGTTGAAAGTGTGTACTGTACCTTTAAGAGAGAGTGAATGCTGCTCTGAACTGAGAGCTTACAAGTACCTGTGTTATGAGAAGATGGCATACCCTGAACCAGTATATTGCTATAGAGCTGGAGTCGGGTTATAAGCAGTTAAGAGATAGAGGGTCTCTTTCAGTTCACTTTCAGTGTTCAAAAATACATTGTTGTTTTTATTTAAACTGTGGAATTTGGGAGTTCTCATATTTTAACAGTTTACGAGGCGAATTGAGCATTTATTTATGTTTAATTCAAATTACCAGATGAGATCTATGCGGTGTCCTAACAATTGCTGTGTGTGTATCTGTGTGTCTCTGTGTGGCGCAGGTCTGGCAGTCTCGGTGGTGCTGAAAGTGATGCAATACCTCCCTCTGCTGACCTCCACACGCCACTGCACCGGCATTAGCAGAGGGTGAAAACCAACAGGGATTCATTCAGAGAGGGGGAGGGGGAGGGCAGCTGCTCACAGCACCATCCAAACTGATGTCTTATCCATGTACTGATCCAAATGTTCTTTAAACGTTGTAACTGTCCCTGTTTTCACCACTTGCTCTGCAAGTTCATTCCACACACAAGCCAGCTTCTGTCTAAAATAATGACCTCTCATCACTTTTGTAAATCTTTTTTCCTCGCACCTTAAAATATCCCTCGGTTTTGAATCCACAACTCTAGGGAAAAGACATCAGCCCTTCAGCTTATCTGTACCCCTCATTATTTTATAAACCTCTGCATAGTTACCCCTCCATCTCACTCTCCAGTGAAAAAGTCCCAGCCTGTTCAGCATCTCCTTATAGTTCAATCCCTCTATTTCCAGCAACATCCAGGTTAATCTCTTCTGAACCCTCTCCAGTTTAATAATATCAAGGTCACTAATATCAAAGTGAATAGTCAATGTACTTAATAAGGGTAGTGGAGACCAAAATGAGAGGACATAGTTGTAACATGAGAGGAGAAACATTTAAAAGTGACCTAAGGGCAGTTTTTTTTTTTACCCAGAGGGTGGTGTGCCTATGGAATGAGCGGGCAGGATGTCCAGACTGGACATAGTATTTCAGAAGAGGTCTCACCAATGTCCTGTACAACCACAACATGACGTCCCAATTCCGATACTCAAAGGTCTGACCATTGAAGACAAGTGTGTTAAACACCTTCTTAACCACATTATATATGTGAGATGCAACTTTTAAACAAGGCCGAGGTCTCTGTTCTACAACACTGCCAAAGGCCATACGTTTAATATTATAAGTCCTACTCTTGTTTGATTTATCAAATTCAATACCTCGCATTAATCCAAACTAAACTCCATCTGCCACGTCTCGGCCAGTGAGTGATATTACCACCTCCTCACCGTCCCCGTTTAATTTTAAAATGCCCATCCCTCTCCAGGAGGCCTGCACATTCTGGCCTTGATTTTCACAAAGACCCTGAGCTTGGTTTGCCTTGTGTGGTTAGGGGGATGTGGGACAGATTGCAGGCACAGTCAGTGGGGAGGAGAGGCTGGACAGTAATTAGCGGCCTGGTATCATTTCATGGTTTTAGGCAGAGGGCAGGTACACGTGAGAGTTGGGTTATACTGATCGGTGTTTTGGGACCAGAAATTATGGTCTTGCTCCGTGCCTGGTGTTCAGTAATAAATATCGATTTGAGACCCTTCATTGGGCTGAGTATGTCTGCAGGATTTCTTTCCCTAATATTGCAGACTACAGATAATAGCGATTAAAGATATTCATAGTTAATTTCGATCTTGCACTTGTTTAATAAAACAAAATGTTTTGTGTAGTTCAGTAATGGTAACCTGATTATAATAAATCCACACCGAGCTGAATGCTGTCCCTTAAAATGTGACCCAAAATCTGGGTATAGTAGTGTAGTGGGTAGTGTCCCTGTCTCTGAGCCATGGCTCTGGGTTTGATTCCAATTCCTGAAATTGTTTGGTAGTGTTCCTAGCTCTGGACCAGAAGGTGTGGGTTCATGTCCTGCCTGTTGCAGAGGTATGTCACAGCATGTCATAACAGGCTGATGAACAAACACACAGGAGAATAATGTTACAGCTTTCTGGGTATTGCCGAGTGGTACTCGTGTCCCTACCTCCGGGCACAAAGGTCTAGGTGTAAATCCCACAGAAGTTTCTCCTAATATATCTGAACAAACTGATTAAACTGGTTTAGAATTGTGACTTGATGGAGAAACAACAGGTGTCGGTGTTGAATGTCAGCATTTCGGCCCGGGATTATTGAAAGTACAGCCATTCGTGTTGATTGAAGTTACATTTCGCAGCAGTAAAGGTTTATAAAATCAGAATGGTCATGGATAGGGTTTGTAGTCAAGGTTTTTCCCCAGGTTAGGTGCGTCCAAAATTAGAGGACATTGGTGGAAAGTGAGAGGGGAAAGGTTTTGAAGAGGCCTAAGGGGCACCTTTTCACACAGAGGGTGGTGTGTGTATGGAATGAGCTGCCAGAGGAAGTGGTGGAGGCTGGTACAACTACATCATGTAAAAGGATGCTGACAGACCTGCTGAGCTTTTCCAGCAATTTCTGTATTTGTTAATGCACAACGTTTATTTTAACACCGGTATCTGGTCACCCTTTTATAGGAAAGATGTGGATGCTTTGGAGAGGGTTCAGAGGAGGTTTGCCAGGATGCTGCCTGGACTGGAGGGCTTCTCGTAAGAAGAGAGGTTGACAGATCTCGGACTTTTTCATTGGAGAAAAGGAGGGGGAGAGGGGACCTAACTGAGGTATACAAGATTATGAGAGGCATAGATAGAGTTGATAGCCAGAGGCTATTTCCCAGGGCAGAAATGGCTAACACGAATGGTCATAGTTTTAAACTGGTTGGAAGAAAGTATAGAGGGGATGTCAGAGGCGGGTTCTTTACACAGAGAGGTGTGAGAGCATGGAATGCGTTGCCAGCAGCAGTTGTGGAAGCGAGGTCATTGGGGACATTTAAGAGACTGCTGGATATGCATATGGTCACAGAATTTTGAGGGTGTACATATGAGGATCAATGGTCGGCACAACATGGTGGGCTGAAAGGCCTGTTCTGTGCTGGACTGTTTTATGTTTTATGTATTCTGAATACATTAAACATTTTATTTTTTTAATGACGCAGGGACATATAAAATATCTTCAAATCGACCAAAACCATTTTCTACTCAGGGTATGTCTCTGTGTATGACAGCAGCAATGATGCACCAACATGGAACAGAGAATGTGATGGAGACATAGTTTGGACAATGTACAAGGAGACCTCACATGGTCCAGTTTGGGAGAGAATGACATTACTGTGTGATTCAGCTCAGAGAGGGAGAAAATGTAATCTGCCCGAGAAGTAACGGCCTATTGCGCTCTCTCTCCTTCATTATTCCTCATCACAGTAACGTGTTCAAGCTAAAATAAAACTCTACTGTCATCGTTACCATTCTTATTTTTATAGAATCCTGCAGTGTGGAAACAAGCCCTTCGGCCCAACAAGTCCATACTAACCCTCCAAAGTGTAACCTTCCCAAGGCCTTACAGCTACCACTGACGAGTGCACCTAAAGTAGAAATCGCTGGACACTATGGACTATTTGACCAATCCACTTGAATTATACAGCTTTGGACTGAGGGAGAAAGCGGGAGCACCCATCAGAAGCTCACGCAGACAAGGAGAGAAGATGCAAACTCCACGCAGATAGTCGCCCGAGGCTGGAATTGAACTCATGTCCCTAATGCTGGGAGGCAACAGTACGAACTACTGAGCCACTGTGCTAACCTGGAACCTCCTGCCAGCCTAATGCAAAGGGAATTTAGCCAAATCCAACTCTCCCAGGATAAAATCCCATTGCAACACTGTGTGAGTAGAATATCTTCAGAAGCAGAGCAACATTTTCGACAATCTCACTATGTTTCCTTTCGTCATGAGTTACACTAATATTTTTACAAGGTTCTTTCAAAGTGAAATTGCAGAGATTTTGTTTTGTTTGTGTGTGTGTGTCAGTGTTTTTAGAACGGGAAATATCGAGTCTTTATTTGCAATATCCAGTTTGCCATTCAGCATTCCATCATAGTTGGAGTAACATTGCTCTGGATCATAAACGTGTTGTTTTAGCAGATTAAAGATACCAGCTTGACTTGTTCCTAAAACTGACCCTGACCCAGTCTGAGACCGATATCATCGGCCATATCACCGACCTGGTTACATTTAACATTTGTTATGAGCAGTGGAGGAGTGGGACTAGAAAGGAAACAGTGACCCAAAAAGCCGGGGAACTATAAACCGGTGAGCCTGATGTCAGTGATGGGTGAGTTGTTGGAGAGGATTCTGAGGGACAGCATTTACATCCATTTGGGAAGGTAAGGGCTGATCGGGGTTTCTGCACGGGAAATCATGTCTCATTAATTTGGTTGAGTTTTATGAAGAGGTGACAAAGAAGATTGATGAAGGCATTTGGTAGACATTGTCAATATGGACCTCAGCAAGGTGTTCATAACATTCCGATTGGTAGGCAGATTAGTAAGGTTTGGTCACATGGGATACAGAAGAAGCTCGTCACAATTGGCTTGAAGGAAGAGGGATATTTTTCAGACTGGAGGCTTGTGAGCAGCACTGTGCTGTAAGAATCAGGACTGAGTTCACTGCATTTCATCATTTATGTGAAGGATTTAGATGTGAATATTGTGGCCATTGTTAGTAAGTTGACAGACGACATCAGAAAGGTGGTGTAGTAGATTATCTCAGAGTACAACAAGACCACAAATAGATGGGACAAAGGGGCAAGGAGTGACAGATGAAGTTTAATTTAGATAAATACGAGTTTACGCATTTTTGGAAGGCAAATCAGGGCAGAAATTATACACTTAATGGTGAGGGCCTGGTGAGTGTTGTGAAACAAACGGACATAGGGCTGCAGGTACATTGTTCCTTGAAAGTGGAGTCACAGTTAGACAGAGTGGTGCAGAACACATTTGGCACATTTGCTTTAATCAGTCAGAGATTGGGTATAGGAGTTGTGGTGGTATGTTGTATCTGTACAGGATGTTGGTGAGGACACTTTAAGAATACAGCGTACAACTCGGTTTTCTGCAGGAATGACTTACACGGATGCCCCAGGACTGGAGGTTTGAGCTTTAGGGAGAGGTTGATTAGTTTGCGTTGTTTCCCCTGGAGTGTCAGAGGCTGAAGGGTGACATTATAGAGGTTTATAAAATCATCAGGGGCATGGATATTCTGAACAGCCATGTTCTGCTACCCAGGGTAGGGGAGATCAGAACAGGAGAGCATAGGTTGGAAGGGAGAGGGCGAATGATTTAGAAAGGACCTGAAGATAAATGTGTGTGTACATGAAGTGCTGTCAGAGGAAGTGGTGAGGCGGTTACAATCGCACATTTAACAAGTACCTGAAAGAGGAGAGATATTGGCCAAATGCTGGCAAATGGGACTGGATCAGATTTGATATCAGATCGGAGTGAACAGATTCGACTAACGGGTCTGTTTCTATTCTGCATGACTCTGATTCTATAAGAGGGATGACGAAAAATTCTGTAGGTACCTTTCAAATCCGAATCCTCTTCACTGGAAGTTGATCGTGTCTCTATGTTCGCATTGATTGAAAGTTGCGTTAGTGAAATATTTGACAGAGAAATGAGTCATGGATCATGGGACACAGACAGGAAAGTTGGGCTGAGACCCCAACGTAATCATCCACAATCTTAGTGCCTGGTGAAGAAGGTTCAACGTATCTAATTACTCATTCCTGTCCCTGAATCCCGTCTTCCTGTGTTCCATTCAGCCCATTAAACCTGTTAGGCAGGAGCATTTAGAGACTACTTACTTCTATAACCTGGTTCCAGAAACAGAGGAGATCATTCGGCCCTTCAAGACTGTCCCACACACTTTGAAGTGATTTGAGAAATGTAATTGTAAAGCCCAGGCTGGGTATGAAAGAGGCCCCTCATCCTCTTTACAGAGCTTCCCCTCTCTGAAACTTGTGCTCCATTTATTGGTCATGTTGTAGACCCAAATTCATTATGAATATAGCCCCCATACCTCTCCCAGGGATGGCTCACAAAATCCTCTGGTCTCCCTGACGGTAACATTCAATATCAGAACATCCATGAAAATATCACCCACTAACTTTCCAATAACAGAATGTGAGAACATCAGACACAGGGGCAGGTCGTTCACTCACCAAACCTGCCTTACCCTTCACTAAGATCATGGCTGATCTGCTCTTGGTCTCAAATCCTCTTTCATATCCAATTCTTCATCGCCCTCAACTCTCTGAGAGGTCAATATCCATCTACCTCCTCTTCAAATACTTTCAGTCATCTAGCTCCCCGAACACTCTTGAGAAGATAAATCCTGACATACAATGCCACCTGTTTGAAGAAAACACTTGCTGCTCTTCTATCATGGTTTATTGATGTGAACAAATGAGGTTGACACAAGGGGTCAGGTAACAATGACTGGCCCTGATATCAAGGCAGTGGTTGACTTCTGTTGACATCAAGGAGCTTAACAAAACTGGACGTAATGGGAACCAGAGAAAACTCTCTAGTGTTTGGAGTCAAACATGGCACAAAGGAAGATGTTCATCATCTCAGTCCTGGGTCACCTCTGTGGGAGATCCTCAGGGTAGCTTCCTCTTCACAAACATCTTCAGCTGCTTCATCAATGTCTCTCCACCCCCACCCTCCCCACCATAAGATCAGAAGTGGGGATGGTCACTTAAGATTCCACAATGTTCAGAAAATTTTCTCCCCCGTCAGCTCCTGAACTGGTCTGTATCCATGTGCAACAAGACATGGACTCCATTGAGGTGTGTGCTGTTAAAGGGTCTTTAGCATTCATGTAACAGCACTGCCTGGCACTGCCTATTGCCACAGTAAAACAAGAGTTCATTCCGCACCTCACGCTGGTTTCACAGGAATATGAAGAAGTCGTTCAGCCCTTTGACACTGTTGGAGAAGAACAGGGACAGCCCATTCAGTGCCTCCAACATATTACTCAGGAAGAGAGGGATTCTAATGTGATGGACCACACCAGAGTGCCTGGAAAATATTTGAAGGCGGTAGCCTTGACTCTAATGTTTTCAGATTTAAAGGAAATGTAAAATGGCTTTTCCAGATGCAATGTGACTGGTCAAACAACTCGGTGTGAAGCAAAACACCATTTATTTAAACACGGAAGATAAAATGAAACCAAGGAAAGTGGAATTTATAACAACTTATTTCTATTGGACAAATTAACAGAATAATAGATCTAGGAACTGTTACTAATGAATTTTTCCAATATAGGAAAATCACATAATAACAGCCCCTGGCAAAAAGGAATATTCAGACACAGATTTTCGCAAAGATTTCTCCAACTCAGGAATTAAAAACAGCATCAAGAGAAAATTCAGAGAGAGTAGCAGCCAGGAGACATCCACTGAAGCTTCCAACTCTGTGGAGACCCCAATAGTTTCTGATGTTGCTGAGAAACCAAAACTCCTAATCTGTGAGAGCTGGCCACACCCATTCAGGCTGCATTAAAATAAACCCAATGCCTCCCTCGCTGTTTACTCAAGTGGCCTGAACAAACCAGCTTAGTAACGGTTGTTCAATATCTCTCTTAAAAGAATCCAGAACAAAGTAAACTCTTAAAGCTACAGCATCATCACACTTGTCAGTACATCGAGCTGTCATACAGGAAACAGGGGTAACCCAATCAGGCCCTCGTTCCTGCCCAATCGGACGAGGAAGAAGCCAGTCAGTCCGTTGAGTCCCTGACACAGCAATAGGATGAGGCCATTCAGCCCCTTGAGTCAATTACACAGGAACAAGGGGAAGCCATTCAGCCCCTTGAGCCACTTATACAGGAACAGGAAGAGGACATTGCCCCTCAACACACTTACACAGGGACAGATGGGATAATTGATGCTGATTCCTGATGAACGGCTTGCGCCCAAAACATCGACTCTCCTGCTTCTCGGATGCTGCCTGACCTGCTGTGCTTTTCCAGCAATTGACTCTCGAGTCTGATCTCCAGCATTGGCAGTCCTCACTCTCTCCTAATAGATGCTCTAACATGGTGAACAAGTGGAACAGAGGCTGCACAGACAGACTGCTCCACGTTATTCCTCCTGGCTCCGTTGCTTATGATAAACACGTGAGACTTTATTGTGGTTTTCTCGCGGTGAGCAGGGAAGCCATATGTCTTGTGTGAAGTCTCAAGAGGGAATCTTCCATCCCTGAGAAGTCAGTCTGGTGTTCTCTATGTCGGGCAGAAGCTGGTGGGAATGGCTATCTTTTTCAGATGGAAGGTATTGTGGCTGCTGTTGGGGATTGTGAACAACATGGCGTTCAGTACGGGTTCACACGCCGACTGCACAATAACGTGGGGAGAGTTAATTTAGGCATATAAACTATTAGGAAAGTCATGTTAGACTGATGAATGGACTCTCTAAGTTCAAATAGTGCTGATCTTGTTCATGTTGACCTTGTCTAGTGCACGTCCTGTTCAGTGTAACCTGTATGCCTTACACTGTCCAAGTCTATTTCCACCCTATGATCTATCTGGCCATGCTTACTATGACCTGCCTCCACTGCTCATTAATAAAGTGTTTCCCTGTACTGAGGTACACGTGACAATAAACCAAACCAATCAATCCTGGGTACAGTATGGAATTTCTCTCCCTGTCAATGTCTCTTTTGGAAGTAAGTGATCGCTGCCACTCCTTGTGTTTAATGTCACCGTTTCTTCATCTCTCGCAATTGTACTCATTAAACACTCAGCTTCTTCACTCTATCCTCGTGATACGATCACTCGTGTCTGTGGTAAGGAGATCATTCCTTACAAAGGAGATCAAATCTGTAGAGAGTGTCGCAACCACGCTCTCAGCAAGGCTCCACAACAGCAGGAAGATAGCTTTACTTATGTACTCGAATTATCTTACAATGAGGGTCAGCATACCATTGACTGCACCCATTACTTACACAGGGTTTGATTCGGAGCAGGCAGCATAGACTTGTGATTGGGAGATCATGCTCCCCAAATTTGTTAGAGTTCATTGATGTAGTGACCAGAGAGGTTGACGAGTACAGAGCGGTAGACGTAGTCTTTGGATTTCAGTAAGGCCTTTGATAAGGTCCCACATGGCAGGCTGCTCTGGAAGGCTACATCATGTGGAATGCTGGGGAAACTGACCAATTGGATACACAGTTTGCTTGATGGTAGGAAGCAGAGGGTTTAGTGGAAGGATGCTTGTCAGACTGGAGGATGGGTCCATGGTTGTTTGTTATCTATGATTTGGTTGAGAATGTACAAGGTATGATTAGTTAGTGTGCAGATGACACTAAAGTAATTGGTAGCATGATCAGTGAGGAAGTTTATCAGAAATTGCAGCAGAAGCTTAATCAGGTGGGGAAGTGGACTGAGAAATGCCAAATGGAATTTAATATAGAAGTCTGAGATCTTGCGGTTTGGAAACTCAAATCAAGGTAGGAATTTCATGGTGAATGGGATGGCCTTAAGGTTTGCAGTGGATAGAGAGACCTTGGCGTTCAGGTGCATGGTTCTCTGAGAGTTGAGTCACAGGTAAACAGGGCAGTGAAGAAGACTATTGGCACATTGGCCTTCATCAGGCAGGACATTGAGTATAGAAGTTGGGAAGTTATGTTGCAGTTACACAGAACTTTGGTAAGGCCGCACTTGGAGTATTGCGTTCAGTTTTGTCACCTTGTTATCGGGAGGATATTATTAAATTAGAAAGAGTGCAGAAGAAATTTACAAAAACGTTGCCAGGACTCAATGGTTTGAGTTATAGGGAGAGTTTGGACAAGCTAGGACATTTTCTTTAGCGTGTAGGAGACTGAGGGAGTCCTTATGGAGCTGTATAAGATCACTAGGGGTATGGATAGGGCTAATACTTTCAGTCTCTTTCCAAGGTTTAGAGAATCGAGGATGAGAGAGGATCAGTTTAAGGTTAGAGGGGAAGAGAAATGGGAACCTGAGTGGCCACGTCCATACTCAGAGGCTGGTACGTGGATGAGTTGACAGCAGATGAGGCTGAGTGGGGTACATTAACAACATTTCAAAAGCATTTGGATAAATATGTGGATAGGAAAGGACTGGAAGGATATCGGCCAACTGCAGGGAAATGGGGTTAGTGTGGATGGACATTTACAAGGTGGAGTTGAACCTCTCTGTTAATTAATACCAAACACCCAGAAAAGCTCACCTCACCTCGTAATCTGTTAAAATATGAGCGACACAGATTTCCTACATTCCACTATTTACACAAAAAGTCACAAGTTAGTTTCTTAACGTTAATAGTGAACACTAAACAACAACTATTCACAAATACAAGCCCCTCTTTTCTTAGCTACTTACTATCTGACTCCAACTCTGTAAAAATATGCTGTTCCAACAACCCACATATTAAACCTCACAATCTCAAGACCACACAGAATCCATCTTCCCCACTGTGTTCACTCTTCCAGCTGCTGATCTCCCTGGGTCATTTTTTTTTTACTGCAAATACTTTTACATGAACATGTATCTTTGATAGAAAGTGTTTGGGATGGCCAGTTACACTCCTGCTCTACAGCAGTTACTCTGCTGTTGGGTCGCAGTGGCACTCCCTCTCGTTTCAAAATGCTGAGTTTATATACTTCCCATGATACAATAGGTCTCCTAATTTGATTGCTTTCCTGGTTTCCAAACAATAATATTCACATTCCGTTGGCTTCTGTTATCCTGAGCGTTATTTAAACTCTTTGGTTGTATTTGAATTGTTGTCAAAACAGCAACCAAAAGTCAGGTATCCATTTCCCAGCTAATGGTGACCTGTGGAACAGCCTATCGTTTAGCTGGCATCTATGGTTGTACTTCCTATTCAACAAAACCCATTCTGTCTTAAAGTGACCAGACATGCTTTAGGCTTCATAACACCACCCCCTTCAGACAAAAATACATGAACCAGCAGAATTCATTTCTTTTCCTCTAATTATTTTTAATTCCATTATTATGAACTACAAAAGTATTAATCTCAGCTATACCATCCATATTAATTCT
Source organism: Hemiscyllium ocellatum (assembly GCF_020745735.1). Classification (NCBI taxonomy): domain Eukaryota; kingdom Metazoa; phylum Chordata; class Chondrichthyes; order Orectolobiformes; family Hemiscylliidae; genus Hemiscyllium; species Hemiscyllium ocellatum. Next base: position 13,894,044 of record NC_083429.1, read on the forward strand.
GCACCCATATATAACACTGCAATAAGTCAAATCTTATCTAAACCTTTTCCTTAAAATCTGCGAAAACACAATTGCTATCACATTTTAGGATCCACAGCATGTACATTTTGTAAGTTTAAAGTCAGTAAGATAAGACTCCAATTAAATAATCTCATATTCTGGCCTTTAAATATTCAAAAAAAATGCGAGAGATTTGTCGTTATCCACAATCATGTCTGACATTTTTTTGGCATATAAATATTAAAATATTGTCACTCCAGTGCAAAATTTAATCATTCTTTTTCAATAATGGAGACTTTGTATTTCTTTCTGGTGGATATTGACAAGTATCGACAAGAAGCCAATTGGCCATTCAATTCCATCATCATCTTTCTGTATCAGTATATCTCCGAGCCCTATATCTCGAGCATCTAACACAATTTTCAAAGATTTACAAAATATTTGGTGCAGCTAAACCTGGTGCAGGGTGATTAATTCTTTAATTCTCAAAAGCCTCCTGGCATTGTCCTGTCCACTATTCTCTTTCCTTCTTTAATAAATCCATCAGTGGTGCCAATGTACTGCTGTAGTTTGCAACAAACTTCCGAGAGAATCCATTCAGTTTCAAACGTCGAAGCACCTCTTTCTTCGAGGATGGTCGTGGAAATTCCTCAAAACCCTTCGTCTTTGTGTTCCATGGGTCAACCTTCCATGTCCAATGTAATGTTCCAAGAACGTCACCTCTGCCTTGGCAAATTCTGTTTTCTTTAATTGTATGACCAAGTTTGCTTTTTGTAACCGTTCAACATGCTCTGGCAACTGTAACATGTGAGCTTTCAAGCACTTGCTGAAGATCACTACATCATACAGATAACCTGCACAATTTGTTCATCTGGTCACAACTCTATCCCTCAGTCTTCAATGTGTCTGGAGCATTATTCATTCACATGACACACTCGATAACATTTTTGTCATATCGGGTAGCTTTAGCAGATAGTTTAACTTTTAGACTCAACTTTTTTTTAATTTGAATGAGGCCATTGAACCTGGCTTGAAGGGATTTCCTACCACTGGTGGCAATACTAATACATCATACCCATGGAAAATCGTCAAAGTTTCAGAGTTTTTATCTGCCACCTGCTTCACTCTACACTGTGCCCTCTTCAGCTGCTGTTTAGATAACTCACCTACTCGGTCTAATCTCTCCCTCACCTCGCATACATAATCCAAGTGTGAGATCTCCGACTTTGGTCCTGTCAATTTATATTTCATTCATTTCAAACGACCTCTCAGTTCATGTACGAATATTAACTCAAAGGAAGTAAAATAAGTAGATTTATTTGGGGCATCTCTAATGGGAAACAATATGATGAGACACCTTTATTCCAATCATTCGGGTAATTCTGACAGTACGCTGTTAATATTGTCTTCAGCATCTGATGCCAACTTTCCGATGCTCCCTGGAATTTGGGATGGGATGCACTTCATTCAAACTGCTTTATGCCGAAACTATCCATGACGTCCTTAAACAGCTGCACGGTAAAATGAGACCCTTGGTCTGACTGAATCACACTGCGTAGCCCACAGTGAGTAACCCATGTGAAAGGTTCTTCGAATACAGGAATTGGCAACAAAGGTGCTGGTTTATACTGCATGTGACTTACCTACCATTGGCATGTATGACATGTACAACAAAAACTAAGCACGTCCTTGTGCATTCCAGCCACTAGAAATGCTTCAGCCTGAGTCTTCCGTGCATCAACTCCTTTGGCATTTTCTTTCGGTTTTTCTTCCTGTTGGAACTTATGACAGTGGGATCTTGTTACTATACAGTCTGGAAAAATCTCTGGGTATGTTTCTTTTAATTCCCCAGTTCCCTGGTCTTACTTTGTCTTCTCCACCACAAGGGGTGCCTCTCCCACCTTGGATCCTGCTAAATCATTCCCAAGAACAAACTGTATTCCTGGAATATTCCTATCACTCATTCTCACTGTTACTTCCCCAACCTTGATTTGGCACTCCAACCTAATGTTACACAAAGGGATGCTTAATTTATGTATCCATTGCATAAATTATCGCGCTATTGAGTAACATGCCGGAAAGAGTGAAAATACTTCCATCTCTTACTATGAGAGGCCGAGGGACAGTGAGGACTGCAGATGCTGGAGATCAGAGTTGAAAAGTGTGGGGCTGGAAAAGCACAGCAGGCCGGCAGCATCCTTGGGGCATGAGAGTTGACGTTTCAAGCATACGTCCTTCATCAGGAAAGTGGGAGGTAAGGGAGTGGGAAGGGGCTGAGAATTAAATATGCGGGTGGGGGTGGAGCTGGGTGGGAGGTAACTTGGAAGGTGATCAGGAGATGCAAGTGATGTCTGATGTTGAAAGGTCAGAGAGGAAGATGAAATGGGTAGTTGGTAGGACAGCTGGAACTCTAAAACTATACAGAATCAAAGTTGACTTCACCAATTTCTGAATCTCCCCTTCCCCAGCCTCAACCCAGATCAACTATTAGAGACTGAGCAGGTCCCGTATCTTGGAAAATTATAACTACGTGTCCCCCCCCCCCCCCCCCCACACCCCATTTTTCCTTAGTGAGGTTTCTCTACGGAGGGGAATTCTTTATACAGACCAGGCACTGCCTCCATACACAGCCCCTGCCTGGGCAGTGCACTCTTCTGCAGATCCTCGGCTCCACGTGGAGTCTCCTTTAACAAGTTCACTAATGCCACTGGCTTAAACTGCTTTATAACAACTTTTTCCAGAATGTCTTCCTTCAATGCCCAGCACCGTGTGTCCCAACTTACTGCAGTGAAAACACCTTTACACAGTGCCCTTCTTAACCCATCGGTACTGTAATTTTTATGTGTTCCACTACATTATTGTAAGAACACCTAAGGCCTTTCACTTCCTTTCAACCCCTTGGACTTGGATTTTTCACCTGGGGTAAACTATTGCCAGTGTGCTTTTCTCTATGTTTTGTAGTGTAGGATCTCCCCCTTCTCCATATTTTTATCATTCACAGGATGAAAATCTCCCAGAAGCTCAAGTTCATCTCATGCGCCAATGCATACTCACCTGCCATTTCTGCCATGCTTCTCACTTCTTGAAATTTCTGTTCATTCACATGAATTCTTACCATCTCTGGAAGTGAGTCTTTAAACTCCTCCAGCAGAATAATCTCCCTTCGAGCCTCACAAGTCTTTTCTATTTTTAAGGCCAGCACCCATCTATCAAAATGACTGTGTTTAATTCTTTCAAGCTCAATATAAGTCTGACCTGGTTCGGTCTCTATATTTCTGAACCACTGTCTATATTCTTCTAGTACCAATTCATAAGCACGCAAAATATCCTGTTTGACATCTGCATAATCTCTTGCTCCCTCATGTGACAGCACTGCACAGACTTCTCAGTCTTCATCCACCAGCTTAGTTTGAACTTGTATTACACACAAGTAAAAGGGGTAGCCATGGGCACACGTATGGGCCCCAGCTATGCCTGTATCTTTGTTGGCTACATAGAACAGTTGATCTTCCGTAATTACATCGGCACCACTCTCCACATCTTCCTCCGCTACATTGATGACTGGATTGGCGCCACCTCATTCTCCCGCGAGGAGGTTGAGCAATTCATCAACTTCACCAACACATTCCACCCTGACCTTAAATTTACCTGGACCATCTCTGAAACCTCCTTCCCCTTCCTGGACCACTCCATCTCCATTAATGATGACCGACTTGACACTGACATTTTTTTCCAAACCCACCGACTCCCACAACTACCTGGATTACACCTCTTCCCACCCTAACTCTTGCAAAAATGCCATCCCGTATTCCCAATTCCTCCGCCTCTGCCGTATCTGCTCCCAGGAGGACCAGTTCCACCATAGAACACACCAGATGGCCTCCTTCTTTAGAGACCGCTATTTACCTTCCCACGTGGTTAAAGATGCCCTCCAACGCATCTTGTCCACATCCCGCCCCTCCGCTCACAGACCACACCCCACCAACCATACCAAGGACAGAACGCCCCTGGTGCTCACCTTCCACCCTAACAACCTTCGCATAAACCAAATCATCCGCCGACATTTCCGCCACCTCCAAAAAGACCCCACCACCCTCCCCACCCCTTTCCACCATTCACAAAGATCGTTCCCTCCGAGACTACCTGGTCAGGTCCATTTCCCCCTACGAAACACCCTCCCATCCTGGCACTTTTCCCTGCCACCGCAGGAACTGTAAAACTTGTGCCCATACCTCCTCCCTCACCTCTATCCAAGGCCTTAAAGGAGCCTTCCACATCCATCAAAGTTTTACCTGCACATCCACTAATATCATTTATTGTATCCGTTGCTCCCGATGCGGTCTCCTCTACATTGGGGAGACTGGACACCTCCTAGCAGAGCGCTTTAGGGAACATCTCCAAGATACCCTCAGCGAACCACACCGCCCCATAGCCCAACATTTCAACTCCCCCTCCCACTCTGCCGAGGACATGGAGGACCTGGGCTTCCTTCACCGCCGCTCCCTCACCATCAGACGCCTGGAGGAAGGACGCCTCATCTTCCACATCGGAACACTTCAACCCCAGGGCATCAATGTGGACTTCAACAGCTTCCTCATTTCCCCTTCTCCTACCTCACTCGAGTTCTAAACTTCTAAGTCAGCACTGTCCCCATCACTTGTCCGGACTTGTCCGACCTGCCTAGCTCCTTTTCCACCTATCCACTCCACCCTCTCCTCCCTGACCTATCACCTTCATCTCCTCCCCCACTCACCCATTGTACTCTATGCTACTCTCTCCCCACCCCATCTTCCTCTAGCTTATCTCTCCGTGCTTCCAGCTCACTGCCTTTATTCCTGATGAAGGGCTTTTGCCCGAAACGTCGATTTCGCTGCTCGTTGGATGCTGCCTGAACTGCTGTTCTCTTCCAGCACCACTGATCCAGAAAGTAACATTACCCACATGTTCATTGGACATGCCATCTTTCGAGCCAATTTTGCAAATGAAATAAAAACGGTTTGGGCATTTTTCTCAACGAAATATGGCAATGTATTAACATAATTGTATACATCCCTACATTCTCGCTTCATCTTCATTCTGCTAATTTAACTTTCTTATGTAATTCCAAACTTCAGAATTTCAAATTCTCCCTCTGTTCCTTTTTCCTCTCTTTATCTTTCTCTATCTTCTCTCTCTTTCTGTCTCTCTCTCTCTCTTTATCTTCTAACTCCAGTTGTCATATTTGCAATTTAAGTTTCTCGAACTCGACTGCACTTTCCTGCTTCTCCGAGAGACCAAAGTGCTTGACCAACTCCATTATGATGACAGATTTCCGTACGTCCCTGGTGAAACCCAATTCGAATCTACATGCAAATTCCAAAAGTATGCTCTTCCTTTGTCTTTCTACACTTTCTTGGCAAATTTGGGAATCACCTTTAAACCTCAGAATCTCTTTAGTCATATTAGAGGACATTTCTTTTAATTTAACCAACCACAAGGAAACAAAATTAAATGAATTTTGTCACCTGTTTTATTTGAAGATCGAGGTCACTCACTACCAAGTGATGGAATCTGCTGGGACCTTTTGTACCCCAAATCTGTTCAAATCTGTCTAAATCCCATACGACAAGTCCTCAAACTGTTATGATGTCAATGTTGAACTCCCCGTTAATTAAAACCACACACTGAGAAAAGCTCACCTCACCTCGTAATCTGTTAAAACACGAGTGACAAAGTAGTCCCAAATTCCACTATTGAGAAAAATAACAATTTATAAGTATGTATCTTAACTAGCTGAGCTTGTAGGTTTGTTTCAGATGTTTCGTCACCATTACTGGGGAATATCATTAGTGAGAGTCTCTGGTGACACACTGGTGGTATGTCTCGTCTTTCTGTTTATAGGTCTTGGGTTCTTAAGGTGCATGATGTCATTTCCAGTTTTTTGTTCAAGGGAAGATAGATAGGCTCTAAATTGATGCGTTTGTTGATGTACTTCTGGCTAGAATGTCACGTTTATAAGAACTATCGTGCGTCGCTTTGTCCTAAGAAGTGTGCATTGTCACAGTCAATGTGGTGTCCTTCTTTTTCTGTACGTATGGAAACTAGTGATGGTGGGTCATGTCTTTTGGTGGCCAGTTGGTGTTCATATATCCTGCTATCACGACAGCAGGACAGTCTGAAATGAAGAACAAAACGATTTTATATACACTATTTAATCAGTGTCTGTTCAGATAAGTAACATTCTTCACATGTGTCCAACACATTCTGAATGAACAACGGAGAAACAGTTTACAAAAAAATGATGCACATGATGAATAATTTTTTTTAAGCATTAAAACATTATTTGATCCTCATCTGAAGTGATACCTTCCCTTTCTCTCAACGTTCCCCCTTTTCTGGGATTCCCAACTCTAGTCTCTCATTTTTATCAGAATGTGTGTTAGAAATTCTTGTTTCTGGTTTCCAAACGTATTTCAGTTAATCCCCTTTCTACCAGGAATTAAATATGTTGGCCTGTTGGGCTCTTTCCAAAACTAGTGTCTGTCGTATTATTGGAGAGAAAAGTTATGGCATCAGACCCAGCGTTTGAACATATTGCTCTGGTGTACGTGCACTGTACAAAGGACCACAGCACACAGGAATTGCCAAATGATTGAGGGAAGTACATCTACTTCTTTCGATAATATAGTTTTCTCATTTTCCACATCTCCATATCTATATCCTCGCTCTCGTTCTCCCTTTGTATCTTGTTAAGGTATCCACCAATCTTCGTGGCCCATCTCTCAAAACTCATTCTTTCATTTTATACGTAATGCTTTCTTCAAGATGTAATGTGATTATAATTCAGCAATGTAACTACAAAGACAGGCGGGAGGAGCTGGCCAGATTTAATTGGAAGGGGAGCTGAGCAGGAAAGACCATGGAGCAGCAATAGCAGGAGGTTCTGGGCATAATTCGGAAGATAATACCAGAAATGAAACCCCAAGAAGATGAGGACAAGGCAGCCATGAGTCATAAGGCATCAAACCAAAAGAGAAAGCATGCAATGTGGTGAAGATGATTGGGAATCCAGAGAATTAACTGGCTCTGAAACTACATAAGGCTGGTATCACTGACACTACAGAGCTCTTAATCATGGTCAGGGAGAGAAACAGAGGGAAAACATTCACTTTAAACACAGAATATGACTTTTCTCAAGGAAAAAGATTCAGGATGAATCAAATATTTGATTTAAGGTCAGTTAAATGCTTTTGAGGAATGAGTCAGATTGGAGGCAAGACCCGGGGAGACAGACCTCAGCAGCATGAGAGTATGAAAATTGAAGTATTTCCACATCAGAAACCAGGTTAGGCCACTGAGTATAGGGCTGATGGGTGAATGGCTCTCAGTGAGAATTCGGGAACAGAACATACAGCATTGCAGATATTGCAGCTCGAAACTGCGTATTCATGTGCTGCAGACCACAGCAGCGGGAGAAGCAGACCTGCATTCAACCACAACCTGTAACTTTTTGCCAGGATAACACCTCAGTCTGTCATTACCATCAACACCATCTATGGCTCAGTGACGAGTGTGGGTGAACATGTCAGAGTCAGAATCACATGAACCTTAACCTGATGCTAACTCATTAAAGCTACCAGACTTGACCAACAGATCTGAACGAAGCTCTGCAGTCCTTCCACATTCAGTTATAAATGGAGATGGACAATTAAACAAATGACTGGAGGAGAGGGCTCCACAAACATTCCCATCCTAAATAATGGAACAGACCTGCACATCAGTGTAAAATAGAAGGATGTTTTATCTGCGCCATCCTCTGCCAGAAGTGTTGAGTCGATGATACATCTCACCCTCATCATGATGCCCACAAAATCACAGACGCCAGTCTTCAATTATTTCGATTTGCTGCACGTGAGATGAAGAAACAGCTGAACACAGTAGATGCGACAAAGGCAATGGGCCATGACACCATTCCTGCAATAGGACTGAAGCCTTGTGCTGTAAAACAAGCCGTGTCCCTGGGGAAGCTGTTTCATTCCAGCTCCAACTCTAACATCTCCCTGGAAATGTGGAAAATTACTCAGCTATGTCCAGTCCCCTTTGAGGGGAATAATTACAATCTGACCAATTATCACCCCCTCATTCACATAATGACAGTCACATTGGGTGGGAGTTCTTTTTGACAGAGCTGACAAACAGCACAGAAATATCCTGCTCAGTGTGATTTCCGACAGGTCCCCAAGTGGAGATGGTGCTGTTGTGGAAATGTCACTGGATTACTAATCCAGACCAGGCTAATGCTCTGGCAGCTGGTGGAAGTTAAAAGCAATTAATAAAATATCGAGATCTCAAATCTGGGGTCAGTAACAGTGACCTGGAAGCCAATATCGATTGTCAACAGAATTTCCTTCTCCAATGTACTTTTAGGAAGTGAATCTCCCGTGATTTCCTGGGATGGCCTAAAACTGAAGCCAAAGACCCTGACGTGTGATAAACATTTCAATGGTCTCTGAAACGGCCAAGACAGACACTCACTTGTATCAAACTACTCGAAGTCTGAAAGGATGAAACCAGACAAAACATCTGGCCTCAGCATCAGTGTCAGAAAAGGGAATGAGAACACAGTCCTCCTTCCTAACATCTGAAAGCATGTGACAACATTTACAGAGCTTTCCCACAGACTGCACAGAAACAGCGGAAAAGGAGGAGGTCATACAACACTTTGAGCCTCCCCCATTCTATTTCATGGAAAAAATCTCCTCGATGCACTTACCCCACATGATGTACATATCTGTTAATGTGAGTAACCTTGGGAAGTTATAAAATAGGAAGTCCAGTAGTACGTTTGGTTTATCGAGTTTGCTACCCAATTCAATGTAATGATTGTTAGCCCTTCATTTCCACACCGTACTCCTGCTCTCTCACCATCCCTTTATGTCTCTAAATCCTGACTTACAATCAGTGTCTTGGTTTCCAGGTGCGAGCCAATTCCCCAGGGTCACCATTGTCTGACCTGTTTTTCTCATCTCAATGCAGTGTGGCCTGCCTGTACCTAATGCTGTGGCCCCTTGTTTTAGACATCCCAGACCGGGGAATAATCATGTCTGCCTCCAATCTGTCTCACCCTGGCAGAATTTTGTACATCTCACTGAGATCTCCACTCATTTTCCTAAACCCCATGGAATACAAGCCCAGTCACCCCAAACTCTGTTCCCACAACAAGCCTGTCAGCTCAGAGATCAGTCTGGTCATCCTTCACTGCACTCCCTCAATGATAGGTTTGTCTTTATTAGGTGAGGAGACCAAAACTGCACATAATGCTGCATAATGTTCGAATTAATGTCTCACTAGGCCCTGTACAGCTGGAGTAAGACAACCTTACTCCTAGACTCATATCCCCCTGCAATGAAGGTCAATACAGCATTTATCTTCCACACTGCTTTCTGTTTCTGCAATATTGCTTTCAGCGACTGGTGTACAAGGAGATGCAGATCCTTTTCCGTGTTATAGCTCCCCACTTGCTGGTTGTATATACACTGGACAGCGTGCCAATGCCATTCCGAGTCTTGACATCTGGTTACAGAACTCACTGCGCTGCAGGGACCTCAGAGGTTTATGCAGAAGGAAACAACAAAAAGGATCATATGTTCCTTTGTAGATCAACATGTTTCAACCAATCCTTTTCAAATGGTAGTTTTCCAATTTATCATTTCCACCAAAGGGCACACTGTCACTTCTATCCACATTGTTCGCCATCTGTCACGTATTTACCCTTTCACTCCACTTGTCTCAGTCTTCTTGGTGCATTTTTACAACCTCCTCACCCACTCACAATCCCAAATCCATCAATGCTATCAGCAGGCTGGGATGTATTGCATCTGATTCCAGCAACCAAATGTTTAAAGGACATTGTGAACAGCTGGCCCCAAGCACCAATCCCTGCAACACCAGAGCAACCTTCCTCTGTTAATTTCTATTTCTGTATTTCGTCTATATGGGTGTCACTGGCTGGGCCAGCATTTATTGCCTGTCACTAGTTGCCCTTGAGAAGTTGGTGGTGAGCTGCCTTGTTGATCACTGCAGTCCACCTGCTGTGGTTGACCTCCAATGCCATTCGGAAGTGAATCCCAGTATTCTGATCCAGCAACTGTGAAGGAACGGTGATATATTTCCAAGTCGGGATGGTGAATGCCTTGGAGGGAAACCTAAAGATGATGATTTTTCCATACATCTGCAGCCCTTGTCCTTCTAGATAGACATGGTCGGGAGTTGGGAAGATGGTCTCTGAGGATCTTTGGTGAATCATTTCATTGCAGCATGTAGATAGTAAAAGAACCGCTGCTGCTGAGCGTTGATGGTGGAGCATTGTGGGTGAAGGGACAGTCAAACTGGTTACTTTGTCCTGGTTGCTATAAAGCTTCTTGTGTGTTGTTGGGGCTGCACTCATCCAGGCAAATTGGGAGTCTTCTATTACACTTCTGACTTAGATGATGGGCAGACTTTTGGAAGTCAGGATGTGAGATACTCGCCGCAGTATTCCTAGCTTCTGACCTGCTCTTGTAGTTACTGTGTTTATGTGGCGAGTCCAGTGAGTTTCTCAGCAATGATTACCCACCAGTACTTTGATACAGGGGGATTCAGTGATAGTAACATCATTGAATGCCAAGGGGCAGATTAGATTGTATTTTATTGGTGATGGTCACAGTCTGGCATTTGTGTGGCCTGAATATTACTTGCCACTTGCCAGCCTGGATACTGTCCAGATCTTGTCGCATTTGAACATGGACTGTTTCAGTATCCGAGGAGCCACAAATGTTGCAGAACATTGTGCAATCATTGACGAACATCCCCACTTCTGACCTTAAAATGGAGGGAAGGTCATTGATGAAGCAGCCCTGAAGACGTGAGGGACTCCTACAGACTTGAAGCTGAGTTGACTGACCTTCATCAACCATAACCATCTTCCTACGTGTCAGGTATGATTCTAACCAGCGGGGTGTTTGTCCCTGATACCCATTGATTCCAGTGTTGCTAAAGGCCCTTGATACCACATTTGGTCGAAGGCAGCCTTGATTTAAAGGGCTATCGCTCTCACCCCACCACTGGAATTCATCTCTTTTGTCCATGTTTGAACCACGGTAATGAGGTCAGGAGTTGAGTGGACCTGGTGGAGCCCAAACTGGACGTCATTGAACAAGGTATTGATGAGCAAGTGCTGCTTAAAAGCACTGACACCTTCCACCACTTTACTGATGATCGAGAGTAGACTGATGGGGTGGTAATTGGCTGGAATAGATTTGTTTTGCTTTTTATAAACAGGAGATACTTGGGGTAATTTTCACGTAATCGGGGAAAGCCATTGTTGTAACTGTATTGAAACAGTTTGGTTAGGGGAGTGGCAAGTTCTGCAGTACAAGTTTTCAGTACTATTGCCAGAATGTTGTCAGATTATGGACCCCATAGAGTATCCCGTATCTCCAACCGTTTCTGGATATCGCGTGGACTGACTCGAATTGGTTGATGACTGGTAACTGAATTGCTGAGGACCACTGGAGGAGGCTGAAATTGATCATCCACTCAGCATTTCTGACTTAAGATTGTTGCGAATGCATCAGCCTTATCTTATACACTGAAGTCATGAGCTCTTCCATCATGGAGGAAGGGGTTATTTGTGGAATCTCTTCCTCCAGTGAATTCTTTAATTGTCCCCAACGTTTCTCGACAAGGTGTGGAAGGACTGCAGAGCTTAGATCTGATCCTTTGCTTATGGGATCACTTAGATCTGTTTATCACTTACTGCTTATGCTGTTTGGCTCACAAGTTGTCCTGTGTGGTGGCTTCACCAGGCTGACACCTCATTGTCAGGTATGCCCAGTGCTCTCCTGCCATCCTGAATACTCCATTGAAACAACGTTGATCCTCTGGATTGATAGTAATTGTTGTTAGGGGGATACGCCAGGCCATGATGGTATGTGGCTGTACAATTGTGCTCCTATAGATGAACCACAGCACCTTATGGACACCCAGACTTGAGCTGCGAGATCTGTTGAAGTCTGTCCTATTTAGCACCGTGATAGTACCACCCAAAATGATGGAGGTTATTCTCAATGTGCAGGTGTGACTTTGTCTCCACAATGACTATGCGGTGGTCACTCTAACCGATACTGTCATGGACAGATACTTCTGCAACTGAGAGATTAGTTATGTTGTGATCAGTATGCATTTCCTCTTGATGGTTCCTTCACCACTTGCCAGTCTCGCAGTTATATCCTTTGGGACCCGGCCAGCTCGATCAGTAATGCTGTAGCTGAGATACTCTTGGAGGTGGACATTGAAATCCTCCACCCAAAGTACATCTTGCATCCATGCTTCCCTCAGTGCTTCCTCCAAGTGTTGTTCAGCATGGACGAGTACTGACTCATCAGTTGAAAGAGGCTGGTACATGGTAAGCAGCAGGAGGTTTCCTTTCCCATGTGTAAACTAATGCCATGAGACTTCATGGGATACGGAGTCATTGTTGAGGACTCCAAGAGCAATTCCATTCCAGCTGTATCCCAATGTGCCGCCACTTCTCCTGTATCCGTCCTGCTGATGAGACAGGAGATTTCCGGGGAAGGTGATGGGGAGTATGGGACATAGTCTGAAATGGATCATCCACTTAGTATTTCTGACTGAGGATTGTTACGAATGAATCAGTCTTATCTTATACACTGAAGTGCTGAACTCTTACATCATGGAGGAAGGGGTTATTTGTGGAATCTTTCCTCCAGGGAATTGTGCAATTGACCCCAACGTTTCTTGACTAGATGTGGAAGGACTTATACCTTACAGAATCATACCTTACAGACAATGTCAGGCTGTTGCTTGTGGAGTCTGTTTATTTCTATTCATTGTTTCCTGCCAACTGTCCCATTCCAGAACCATGTCCATACATTAGCCCCAATCCACTCAGATTTGATTTTGTAAACTGGGCTTGGAGCTGTAACAAAATTTTTCTAAAAATCAAAATGTTTAACATATATTGCGTCTCTTTCATTTGTCTCCCATTCTGTTTCTCAAACATAATTCCCATTTCATAAATCTATGTTAGTGTTGTCTATGACCATTACTTTAAACCCCAATAATTTCTCCTGAACAATTTACTTACTATGTTCTATGTTCCATGTACTTTATCATTTTCCCACACCAGACTTGGTTTTCCTTGTATTGTTAGAAAGTTCTGTGAAGACAGAACTGAAGTAGTGGCTTCATAGTTCTGCCATTTCTCTATTCCCTATTCTCCATTCTCTGGTTTAAAACTGTAAGGAAACTGTACATGTTACTCATATTTTTCACATTGACATGATTTGTCAAGTTATTACACTTCACTCTTATAACCCTTGTGAATATACTCTTCAGAAACTCATCAATTCCAGCCTTAAACTGCTCAATAATTGAATTTCCACACCATACACTCACAGGAGCATAGACTCTGTGCCAACAGAAGTACAGCACGATCAATATTAGTCCCACTTTCTACAGCAGGCCCATAGCCGGGAATGTTATGACACTTCCAAGTGCTCGTCCAAGTACGTTTTAATGATTGCGAGGTTACCTGTGATAATTTCCCTCTCAGGACGTAATCCCAGAACACAACATCCTCGAGCTGAAAAAAATGTTTAAATCGTCTCTGAAACTCAAACGTTTCACTTTAAAAGTGTGTTCCTTTGTTCTTGACCCACTGACTAAAATGAACAGTTGCTGTCTATCCACCCTGCCTGTGTCCCTCATAATCTTATCCTTCTGAATCACAGACCCTTCAGCTTTCTCTGCTCCAAAGTAAACAACCCGATCTTATCCAGCCTCTCTCCATAGCTGATATGCTCCATTCCAGGGAACATCCTGGTGAATCACCTCTGCACCCTCTCCAGTACAATCACATCCTTCCTGGAATGTGGCTCCCAGAACTACATACAGTATTCCATTTTGGCAGAACCAAAGCCCTGTATTACTCTTATAGTCTACGCCCTGATTAGGAAACGCTACACCCAAGATCCAATTCTTAACTAGTCCATTACCCTGTCCAGTCATTCAGGGATGTGTGGAGAAGCATAATCTGAGGTTCCCAGTGTGTTGCCATTCATTGAGTCCTCTCCTGCCTGGTTCCTTCTCCCAAAGAGCATCACCTCATATTTATCAGGGTTACATTCCATCTGCCATTGATCTGCCCATCTCACCTTTCTATCTGCATCTTCTGGTAACCTCAGGCCTTCATCCTCACTGCTAACCACTCAGCCAATCGTTATGTCAAACATACACTTACTTATCATACCTTCCCAATCTCCACCTAGCCCCCTCCACATTCATATATATATATTTATGAATTACACAAACAATAAGGGACACACCTCTGATCCCTGTGGTACACCAGGGGATACTGGACTCCAGTCACACAAACAGCCTTCTCCCACCACCCTCTGTCTCCTGCTACTAGGACAGTTTTCGTTGTAACTTTTCAAGTTTTGCTTAATATTGTGAGATTTTACTTTATTTTTAAGTGTCCCAGGTGGAAATTTGTCAAAGGCCTTCCTAAAAAAACAAAATTATTGACCTCCTCAAACTAATTCAATCAAACCCATTAGGTGTGACTTCCTTCTGATAAAGTCATGATGATTATCCCTGATCAAACCTTGCTGCAAATGTGTTGCTGGTCAAAGCACAGCAGGCCAGGCAGCATCTCAGGAATAGAGAATTCGACGTTTCGAGCATAAGCCCTTCATCAGGAATAAGAGAGAGAGAGCCAAGCAGGCTAAGATAAAAGGTAGGGAGGAGGGACTAGGGGGAGGGGCGATGGAGGTGGGATAGGTGGAAGGAGGTCAAGGTGAGGGTGATAGGCCGGAGTGGGGTGGGGGCGGAGAGATCAGGAAGAGGATTGCAGGTTAGGAGGGTGGTGCTGAGTTGAGGGAACCGACTGAGACAAGATGGGGGGAGGGGAAATGAGGAAACTGGAGAAATCTGAATTCATACCTTGTGGTTGGAGGGTTCCCAGGCGGAAGATGAGGCGCTCCTCCTCCAGCCGTCGTGTAGTTGTGTTCTGCCGGTGGAGGAGTCCAAGGACCTGCATGTCCTCGGTGGAGTGGGAGGGGGAGTTAAAGTGTTGAGCCACGGGGTGATTGGGTTGGTTGGTTCGGGCGGCCTGGAGGTGTTCTCTGAAGCGTTCCGCAAGTAAGCGGCCTGTCTCACCAATATAGAGGAGGCCACATCGGGTGCAGCGGATGCAATAGATGATGTGTGTGGAGGTACAGGTGAACTTGTGGCGGATATGGAAGGATCCCTTGGGGCCTTGGAGGGAAGTGAGTGTGGAGGTGTGGGCGCAAGTTTTACATTTCCTGCGGTTGCAGGGGAAGGTGCCGGGGTGGAGGTTGGGTTGGTGGGGGGTGTGGATCTGACGAGGGAGTCACGAAGGGAATGGTCCTTGCGGAACGCTGATAGGGGAGGGGAGGGAAATATATCCTTGGTGGTGGGGTCCGTTTGGAGCTGGCGGAAATGGCGGCGGATGATACGTTGTATGCGGAGGTTGGTGGGGTGGTAGGTGAGAACCAGTGGGGTTCTGTCTTGGTGGCGGTTGGAGGAGCGGGGCTCAAGGGCGGAGGAGCGGGAAGTGGAGGAGATGCGGTGGAGGGCATCGTCGATCACGTCTGGGGGGAATCGGCGGTCCTTGAACAAGGAGGCCATCTGGGCTGTGCGGTGTTGGAATTGGTCCTCCTGGGAGCAGATGCGGCGGAGACGAAGGAATTGGGAATATGGGATGGCGTTTTTACAGGGGGCAGGGTGGGAGGATGTGTAGTCCAGTTAGCTGTGGGAGTCAATCGGTTTATAATAGATGTCTGTGTTGAGTCGGTCGCCCGAGATAGAAATGGAAAGGTCTAGGAAGGGGAGGGAGGAGTCTGAGACAGTCCAGGTGAATTTCAGGTCGGGATGGAAGGTGTTAGTAAAGTTGATGAACTGTTCAACCTCCTCGTGGGAGCACGAGGCAGCGCCGATACAGTCATCGATGTAGCGGAGGAAAAGGTGGGAGGTGGTGCCAGTGTAGTTGCGGAAGATGGACTGTTCCACATATCCTACGAAGAGGCAGGCATAGCTGGGGCCCATGCAGGTGCCCATGGCAACTCCTTTAGTTTGGAGGAAGTGGGAGGATTGGAAAGAGAAGTTATTTAGGGTGAGGACCAGTTCAGTCAGTCAAAGGAGGGTGTCAGTGGAAGGGTACTGGTTGGTGCGGCGGGAAAGGAAGAAGCGGAGGGCTTGGAGTCCTTCGTGATGGGGGATGGAGGTGTACAGGGACTGGATGTCCATAGTGAAAATAAGGCGTTGGGGACCGGGGAAGCGAAAATCCTGGAGGAGGTGGAGGGCGTGGGTGGTGTCCCGAACGTAGGTGGGGAGTTCTTGGACTAAAGGGGACAGGACCGTGTCGAGGTATTGGGAGATGAGTTCGGTGGGGCAGGAGCAGGCTGAGACAATGGGTCGGCCGGGGCAGGCAGGTTTGTGGATTTTGGGCAGGAGGTAGAAACGGGCGGTGCGGGCTTGTAGGACTATGAGGTTGGAGGCGGTGGATGGGAGATCCCCTGAGGTGATGAGGTCCTGGATGGTCTGGGAGATGATGGTTTGGTGGTGGGAGGTGGGGTCGTGGTCAAGGGGGCGATAAGAGGAGGCGTCCGCGAGCTGGCGTTTGGCTTCAGCGGTATACAGGTCAGTGCGCCAAACTACCACCGCGCCTCCCTTGTCTGCCGGTTTGATGGTGAGGTTGGGATTGGAGCGGAGGGAGTGGAGGGCTGCACGTTCTGAGGGTGAGAGGTTGGAGTGGGTGAGAGGGGTGGACAGGTTGAGTCGGTTGATGTCACGGCGGCAGTTGGCTATAAAGAGGTCGAGGGCGGGTAGGAGGCCAGCACGGGGTGTCCAGGTGGATGGGGTGTGTTGGAGGCGGGAGAAGGGGTCGTCAGAGGGTGGGCGGGAGTCTTGGTTGTGAAAGTAGGCACGGAGGTGAAGGCGGCGGAAGAATTGTTCAATATCTCGCCGCGTGTTGAACTCATTAATCCGAGGGCGTAGGGGAATGAAGGTGAGGCCCCTGCTGAGGACTGATCTTTCATCCTCAAAGAGGGGGAGATCTGGAGGGATGGTGAAAATCCGGCAAGGCTGGGAGCTAGGACCTGGTGTGGGACTGGAGCTGGAGCTGGGGCTGGGGGCGGGGACAGAGATCGAAGTAGGGGCGGAGTTAGACGTGGTGACGTCGCTCGATGTGGGGGCGGGGTCATGCGTCGTGACGGAAATAAGCGTGGGGGCGGGGTTACGTGAAGCGACGGAAGACGGCGTGGGGGCGGGGTTATGTGTGGTGACGAAGGTTTGCGTGGGGGCGGGGTTATGCGTAGTGACGAAGGACGGCGTGGGGGCGGGGAAACCTGAGGATTTGTGCTCCTGCAGGTTAGTGATGTCAGTGGGGGAGGAAGTGGCTGCGCCGACGGCAACCGGAGGGGCGGAAATGGTTGCGGCGACGGAGGAGTGGTGGTCATTCCCGCTGGCCGCGTGGGTCGCGGGTCCGTTGGCGATCGTGGAAGCGGTTGTGTGTGTGGTGGTCACCGGGGTAGTTGTTGGGGCGGCGATCGCGGGGGCTCCGAGGTCGGTGGGGGCGGAAGTTACGTCACGGTCGGCGGCGGCCTTGGGTGCCGCGGGCGCTGTGGAGGCCACATGTGTAATGGCGTACGTCACGGTTGGCGGCGGCCTTGGGTGCCTGATCAAACCTTGCCGCTCTGATTGGAGTTCGATTTTCTCCTTCCCTATTTTCTCCAGTAGTTTCCTTAACAGTGATCTAATACTCGCTCGTCTATAGTTCCCTGGTCTATCTCTCCCACCCTTACTGTGAAGTGTAATCATATAATCAGTTCTCCAGTTCTCTGGCACCTCCCCTATGGTCAGATTCTAATTAAAATATTCGGTCTGCAATGCAATCAACGTGTCTATTGCTGCTTCCTCTGAAATACATGTATGAAGTACATCTAGTCTGTCAGATCGATAAATACTCAATCCAGCTGTCTTTTCAAAGATGACCCCAACACTGATAACAATGATCTCTGATTTTACTTACACAGGTCCCATGGTCACTTGGTATTTCTGGAAGAATTTCTGGGCATTCTTCCATGAAGGTAGACACCAAAGAAACTGTTTCTTTTCCTTGTGATTTCTCTGTTCTCTGTAATAAATTATCATGAATGCACACCAACTGCACCACATTTCATCTTACTTTTATTTTTTTTCATGCATTGTTAGACGCTTTTTAGCAGTCTTTATGTTTTTCTTTCGTTTGCACGCTTTTTCTCTTTTTGATTTTCTTCTCAGTTTCTTGGTCATCCTTTGCTGGGTCCTACATTTCTCTGAATCCACTGCCTTACTGCAACACTTGGCATTTTTCTAAGCTGCTTCCTTTCATCTAATAGATAGGTGAAGGTGGGGTTGAAAGTGATATTCGGAGAGGAGGGTGGACCAGATTGATAGGAAGGAAGGTGGATACATAGGAACATTCAAATGGGTGATGCTGACTTGGAAGGTTGGAGTGGGATAAGGTAGGATTAGGGGAAATGGGGAAATCCACTATGATCCCCCGTGGTTGGATGGTCCCAAGGCAGAAGAGGAGGCTTTCTTCCTCCAGGCTTCTGGTGGCTCTGGTTTGGCGATGGAGCAGGCCCAGGCCCCTCATGTCCTTGGCAGAGTGGGAAGGGGAGCTAAAGTGCTCAGCTCCAAGGCGTTGGAGTTGCTCAATGTGGCTGTCCCTGAGATATTCTCTGAAATGATCTTCAAGTTGAGCTCCTGCCTCGCCAATGTAGAGAAGACCACATGGGTTTAATGAATGCAGTAGATGATGCGTTTTGTCTCCCTTTATCACCTATCACTTTCAACCCCGCCTTCATCTACCTATCGCAATCCCAGCTACCTACCCGCTGCCGCACCCCTCTCTCATTTATCTCTCAGCCCCCTTGGCCCATAAGCTTCATTCCTGATGAAAGACTTATGCCCAAAACATTGATTTATCTGCTCTTAGTATGCTGCCTGACTGTGCTTTTTCAGCACCACACTCTTCGACTCTGATCTCCAGCATCTGTAGTCCCCATTTTCTCCTCACACCTTCATGGCATGCATGACTCAGATTTATAACGGTTACTTCAAATACAACAAAAACTGTCGTGTACTCAAACAGCATAAAAGAAAACCAATACATTGTGGTTACTGTTCCCAAAATGTCCTTTCCGGCAAAGGTTTCAATGAGCTCTTCTGATCACTCAACACCAATTCCTAAATAACCTGATATCGAGCTCAGTGCTTAACATAATGTTCATGTAAACCATCTCACACGTGGTCATGAAATCCATTTTAACAGCATTTGCATTCAATTGGGTTAACACTGTTTAGATATAATTTAAACATATATCATTACTGCAGTACTCACAAACGTGTATATCTCATTTCCTGTTTTATAACATGTCCTGCATTTGTATTGCAGCTTTCACTTTGATATATAACTCCCATCAACATTTGCTCCTTCTTGCTGTTTTTCCACTCCACCTTACTAGATTCTGTGGAATCTGAGCGATGTGGGCTCTGTAGAGATTAATGGGAGAGATTATCGTGCCATATCATTTATGATCTTCGCAAACTTTAATTTCTCCAGATCTCCCGTTATGCTGATGAAGTAGAGAAGGACAATGATCTTCCGACAATGCTCTGTAATCCCCAGAAAGCTGAGACAGCTCTAACCTGGGTGGGAACATTACAGTTGGCTGGTAAAGTGTTGCTGCTGCTGTACAGGGAGATCACATCTGGAGTAGTGTGTACAGATTTAATCTCTTCAATGAAGAAAGGGTGTTGTTATATTGGAAGCAGCTCAGAGATGGTTCCCTCAACTGATTCCTGCAATGAAGGTGCTAACTTATAACGAAA
The DNA here is from genome assembly GCF_020745735.1 of Hemiscyllium ocellatum. NCBI lineage: Eukaryota > Metazoa > Chordata > Chondrichthyes > Orectolobiformes > Hemiscylliidae > Hemiscyllium > Hemiscyllium ocellatum. The sequence continues at coordinate 13,913,985 of NC_083429.1, forward strand.
GGATGATCAGGTTGACCCAGTAGCCATTGGAGTTAGGAATCCATTCCGTTCTCCAGCCTGTTACACAGGAACAACAGGAGGATATTCAGGCCTTCGACCCTGTTACACCAAAACAGGACGAGGCTATTCAGCCCCTGGAGCCTGTTATACATTTACAGAAGGAGGCCAATCAGCCACTCGGGCCTATAACAGTAGGCCATGCTGCACCAGTATCCTGTTAAACAGCAACAGGATCAGTCCATTCAGCCTCCTCAAGTCTGTAACATAGGAACTGGAAGAGGTCACACAGTGACTGGAGATTGTTACACTGGGAAAACAGGAGGCCATTCAGACTCACCGAGCCTCTTGCAAGGGAATTGGATAAGGATAAAAGCTATCTGAGACTTCTTTCATGAGAAAGGAAGAGGTAATTTAGACACATGTCTATTATATGGGAACAAGAGAAGACCAATCAATCCCTTGGTCCCTTCTCCAGGATACATGAGGCGACCGTTCAGTATTTCCACCTGTTATGAGAAGACCCATCCGCCCATCAAAATGTTACACAGCAACGGGAAGATTCCATAATCTCCCAATCCTCTAAAGCATCAACAGGAGGAGGTCATTCTGGCCTTGGAGACGGCAACGTGGGAACACCAGAAAGACATCAGCTAATCGATTTTGATGATGAGTTCAGTCAGTGACACACGGCTCTTATACAGCAATTGGAGCATATCTCTTAAAGTCTTGTGCCCATTAAACAGGAATTCAAAGAAAATGTAAAGGTTTTCAAAAGGGAAGAACTTATATTAATGGTATACATTAGGGACTAAAGTGTAACAATAAACTATTGTAATTTAAGGCAAATTCTTAGAGTCCATTGTTCAGGACATTTGCAAAGTTAAACCACAATTCGTCAGAGTCAACATGATTTTACGAAGGCTAAATTGTGTTTGAGTTGTTTGCTTGAGTTATTTGAAGATGTCACAAACAAGGTGGGTCGTGGGAATCCTGGAGATGGAACATATCTCGTCTTCCTGAAGGTATCGGATATGTCGCTTCTCCAAAGATTAAATGGTAAGATCAGACAACAATGGTTTAGGAGTAATTTATTAGTTTGGATGGAGGATTGGTTAACCAACAAAATGGAGTCAGATGGAATAAATGTGTCATTTTCTTTTGGCAAATGCAATTTGTGGGGTGCCATTGATTTCAGTACTCATGCCTCATACATTTGCAATCGATGGTATTACTGTACTCGGTTGATGGGATAGAAAATACAATACACACATTTTCAGATGACACTAGCATTGGTGGGAAATTACTTCAGAATGATGATGCAAGAGATTTGAAAATTATATGGATAGGTTTGGTGAATGGGCCAACATTTGGCAAGGAAAATTAAAGTGAATAAATATGGGGCTATTCAAGTTGGCCAGTATAATAGAAAGACAAATTATTATCTAAATGGAGAGAAAGTTCAAAGTGCTTAGGTGCAGAGGGATCTTGGTGTCTGCTTGCATATCACAGAAAACCTGCCTGCAGATACTGCAAGTAATGAGAAATGCAAGCATAATTTCAATGTTTATTTGTAAATTGATAGAGTAGAAATGTAGGGAGTGTTGGTGTAGCTATGCAAGGCATTAGTGAGGCTCCCTGGTGTGACGTGGCAGGACGTGTTGAAGGAGATGACATCGCTTTGTGCCTAGCTCCTTATTCAGTCAGGGTCTCCTCACTATCTGCTCCTGGGTTAAGCGTAGCTTGGGAAGTTGTTCCTGGAATACTTGGGGTGGATACAGCAGATCCTTTTCCCCACACACACTCACTCCGTGGTTTCAGAGCTTCCTCTCTCTGCAGCCTCTGCTTCATGTGTTGTTCATGTTGCAGGTTCAGATGCTGTTAATACAGTCCCCATGCTCCATCCAGAGTTGAGTCCCCAAATCCTCAGGTCTCCCTGAATATCTGAGGCAGCTTACAGCACAACTTCCAGCAAACCATCCCCAGCCCCTCCACTAAATGTTTAATAACAGGAGTGAGTCAGAAACACCTTGGCTACAAGTGTTGTGGACCAGACCAGATCCCCGCAAAAATACTTTAAGAAGGCCGATCAGACCCAAACCTTTTCTTATTTTGAATATAGATGTGAAACGTGCTTTCTAGATATATTGTGACTGGTCAACCTACTCGACATTAAGCAAAATATAATCTATTCAAATACTTTAGTTAAAATACAATCAAATAAAAGAAAAATTTGGGATGGCTTATATGTTGGAACACTGACACAAATAATAGATACCATACCATCTTTATTTACACCGCTTGGCACAAAGATATATTCAAATGTATTCAGATACTTACAGCAGTTTTCCGATCCAGGAGGAAACAACATCAACAGAGATCTCAGAGAGAAAAGCAGCTGGGGATCATGTATTGAAACTTCCAATCCTTCTGGGATCCCCAGCAGCTTCTTAATGCTGCAGCTAAAAACAAAACGTGGAAACCTGGTCTGGGAGAGCTGGCCACTGCCCTTCCATTGTTGCCACGTTTTAATGAAACCTAAAGGCTTTCTCAGTTGTTTACTTAAACTGTTTTCAGGCAGCAGTTCCGCACTTCTGCCTTTAAAACCTCTCTTCAAAAAAATAACCCAAGAGAAAAATCACTTTTTTACAGTGATAGTATACTCACAACTATACCATTAATAAAATGATCCATCAATATACAAAAATGGATTCATTTTAGACCTCCTAACCTTCCTCTATTAGCAGACTGAAATGCATATATATTACGTTAACTCTGACCATACAAATGTTCACAACTAGATTCGATTTCATTCATTTTACTCCTGCCACAGAGTACCTTTGTCTTTCTTCATCGAACTCTCCACAAAGAGTCAAAACTTAGGTTTTCTCGCCCTGTCACCTGTATAATGTCAAATTGAATGGTAGCAATAATAAGCTCAATCGAAACAGACTGGTATTATTCTCCCCGAACCTCTCCAAACACTTTAAGAGGTCACGATCAGTGATAAAAAAAAGTCTCCGGTATGTTATTCACAATTTAAAAGCTGAAATGTTGTAACGCCAACTTCAAGCTCAAGGCCTCCTTCCCCATTGTGGAATAAATCTGTTGATGTTTCCACTGGACGCTTCAACGACACGTTACATAATGGAGCACTCCTCATCTCTCCAATACTCCCTCTGAAAGACATAGCTCCTCATATTTCAGCATTAAAGAATTACATGCTTCTGTGCCTCTCAATGCTGTAACCTCTTTACCGGCTTCTCCTGGCCTATGCGAATAAACCTTACTCTCACAGGGATATGTTTGAAGAAGATCTTGCACATTCTTCTCAATCCCTCACAGAAACCAAACTTTGGTTTCAGAACTAAATCATCATCAGCTGCCATTTCAGTTTCTAATCTTGCCATTGTAACTCCCTGCTCTTCCCCACGAGTTCTCACGGCTGCAGGAAGTGAATTGTTGAGCTTCTCCAAAATAATAATCTCTAAGAGTGTCATTGGTTTGCTCAGTTTTTAATACCCTTACCCACCTTTCAAATTTTTTTTTTGATTCTTTCAAAGTCAATGTGCGTTTAACCAGGGACGCTATTTTCGATTCCTGAAACGCTGTCTGTTGGCTTCAGGCACGAGCTCACATGCACTTCAGACGGCTTTCTACATCTCCTCATCCTTCTTAGATACCTCCTCCGATAGTGATGCAAATACCTATGAGCTTTATTTGGATCAACTAAATACACATGGTCACTGGGCACTGCATTTGTTTAGCCACTTTTTCAAATGAAATTGTCCTCATCAAATTTAGATAATGCCTGGATCCCCATCAAACCTTTGGCTACTATAGGGTTGCTCATTCTCACTACCCTCCTCATCCAGCCTACAGTCTCCCTCCATCACCACCTTCTGTGTACACTTTCCTCTCTAATTGCTAACTTTTGAAGCTGAAACGCTTTTCTTTTCTTCTCTTTTTCTCTTTCTCTTCTTCATTTCCTTTTCTTTTATTTCTACTTTTCATCATAATTCAAACTGTTTCATTCATTCTCATGTTCACGGTGCCTCATTTGAAATTGAATTCGAGCCATTTCTAGAGAGTCTGATGACAGATACTCCAAATGTAATTGCTGAGCTTTAGCTGTAATTATCTCTCATTTTCTCACAGACAAACACAACCCCAACTCCAGCTTGTCTGCCAATTCCTACAGCTTTGCCTTCATTACCTTTTGTAAAACCCCCAACTTCACTTCGTCCACACCCAGAGATCTCTCAGTGACTGAACGAATCTTTGTACACAAAACAGTGTTTAAACCAACTGAATTCAACATCTGGAACAAAAGATACTGACAGCTACCATACACGACCTTTGAACCCAATAGCCTCCTGGTGCGTACTCTCCAGTGTCTGCATGAGCTTATTCTGGATGCTCTGGTTTCCCCCTACAACCCAAAGATGAGCGTGTCAGGTGACTTGGTCATGCTTAGATGTTCATAGTTTTCAGGGATATGTGGGTTAGGGGCCTTAGTTGGGGTAAATGTGTCATAATAGGGTAGAGGAATTGGCCTGGGTAGGTTACTCCTCGGACGGTCGGGTGTAGACGTGTTGTGTCGAATGGCCTGTTTGCACGCTGTAAGGATTGTAATTCTAAACCCAATTACAGATTTAGAACCAGACAAGAGACCCCAGTTTGCTATAGACCAACCAGACTGTCTCAAACTATTTTAAGAAGGTAGCTTGGATGCCTACTTTTCCTTAATAACAAGATAGATGGGAATTGGATGTCCCAGATGTGATTCTACTCATCAAACCACTCACCATTATGCAAAACACACTATATTTAAACACTCTCATGAAAATCCATACAAAATGAAGAGGAATTTAGAATAACTTAGATATTAGAAACCTTAACTGAATGATGGACACACAACCTGCTACAAATGAACTATTCCAATATATTAACATCACCTAAACACATTCCTTGGCAAAAATGAGCATTCAGACATACATTCATGCATACAGTTCTCCAGTCCAGGTGGAAAAAGTATCAAGTGAGTTTTCAGAGAGAATAGCAGCTAGGGATAATTTATTAAAACTTCCAACCCTCCTGGGACCCAAGCACCTGGTAACTGTGACATCTGCAAGGAAAAAACTATGAAGCCTGGTCAGTGCCAACTGGCCATTGTTACTACTATTTATTAAAAAAACATAAAAGTCTCAAAAGTTTTTTCGTTGAGCTGTTTTCAGTAGGCACTTTGGCCTTTAAGACCACTTACTAAAAAAAGGAGAAAATAATCTTTTTTTAAAAAAAGTGACAGCATTGCTACATAATTTAAATGACTGTTCCTTTATTCAAGGGGCTTCCTTGTGTTCCTGACCGCAAGGTCACCTGAGTGGGACAAACACAGGCACAGACCAAGTTACAAGGATGTGTCTCATAACTTCTGAAACACACCTGTCCATGGACTATCACATGGGACATACCGGGAAGTGAACAACAGCCTGACATACACCTTTTCACTGTTTCTGAGCTTCACAATGCCAGCAATCGATGTACTACAGAGCCAAAACCCGAGGCCAGGGAAAGGTACAGAGGGACAGAGAGATTCACATTGAAAACAGAAACAGACAGTTAATTAACTGGGAGCAGGTTGTGGAAATATGGGGAAAAAGACACGGCAGTAGGACTAACTGGAGAAGTGAGATCTTCGAAAGCAAAATTACAAGAATGAGAACATTGAATAAAGGCATTGTCAGAGCAGCGAAAATAGTTTGTTACACCAAATTCTGAATTTGGTTCACAGAACATCACAAACAACATAAACTGGGACAGGATGACAGCCCAGCATGGAGAGCTGTGCAGACCATGCTAGTGTGTCGCTCAGGAAACTGCAGTATCTGCCCAGCATAGAGAGCATTGCAAACTTTACTATCATATGCTAACTATACTCACAACAGATTACTGCCCACAATGGGAAGATTTGCTGCGTGTATGTGTTCATTAGAAACTGAGGGACAGTGCGTGTGTGTGTGTGCGCGATTGGCGTGGTTGAATGTAAAACTCATTGTTTGAGAAGGTACGCACATGGAAGAAATTATTTTAAATACGAACAACTGGCAGGCTTTTTGTTAATCAACAGAGAGAGAACGAGAGAAGTTTCATGGACAAATGAGATAAAGTGTTTGAGAATGTTAAAATAAAGTCAGCGCCAGACACAATAGCAATATACATCGGCATGCACATGACTGACAGATGGATGGGAGTTTGGTGTGAGTTCGAATTAGATTTGCTTCGACAGCATTGAAGCCGAGAGTGTCAGCAGCAGATTATTAACTTCATTAAGACGGTATTTCATAGCTAAAGGATGAAACAGCAGATGGAATACACCAGTGAGATATATTCTGGGGTGGTGAGTTTTTCAAGTTAGAAATGGTCAGGGTATGGTGTCAGGAATCAGCTCATGGTTAAAGGGATTTCCCACAGTTGTGACTTGTCTTCTTCAGCCAAAGATATTGGCCAGGGATGGTATGGAAATGGAGTTTGTAATCAGAACAGTGGAGAGTGACCTCCATGCTGTTAAAATTTAAATACCAAAGGCAATGATACAATAAATTGTATTTCTCCACTGAAACTGAGTAGATCAACATAGAGACCCATGAGTAACACTGCCAGAGCAGAGAGGGAGACAGTAATTGAACACATTCATTGATGTAGTTAGTAGTGGTCTGTACAGTGAATATCTGGATTGAGATTTTCAACAGGAACAATAATAGTGATAAGAAGTGTAGACTATATGAAGGAACAGTAATACAGTCATAACCAGTTTATAGAAAAACAAATCTGGACAGTGACACTTACCAGGAACACCAACGATAGCCAGCAAAGGATAATCAAAATATTGAATGATAAATCCGCAATGATAATGGCCACCAATAAAATACAGAAAGATAATCGGAAAACTCCTGTCTATTTTTGGAACATGCCTGTCTAATTGTTCCCAGATTGGGATACATTTTTGGAACATTCCAATCTAATGTTCTCAGATTCTGATCTCTCCTCCCCCTCTCTCTGGATCTGCTGATCCCTGTTAGTGCTGTCTGTGATGCTCCTGCTCATGTTATGGGATAACACATTGAACAGCGCCCATTTATCATTAAAAATGGAAACCCTCCACTGGGATAATTAGAGTCCGTGGAGATTGACATTAATCACAGTCACTGAACAAACTCTGGGAAACTGAGCAAAGGCTACGACAACGGATGAATGGGCACCGCACAACAATCAACAGACAGGAGTGTTCCCTCCCAGTTGGGGAACACTTCAGTGGTCCAGGACATTAAACCTCGTACCTTCTGGTGACCATCTTTCAAGGTGGACTTCGGGACAGGCAGCAGCGAACAGTGGCCGAGCAGAGGTTGATAACTAATTTCGGGACCCAGACGAAGGGCCTCAACCGGGACATTGGGTTCATGTCACATTACAACTGACCACCATTCCACTGTATATATATATATATACACACACACACACTCCTTTACACACATGCATACGTACACACATGTACACAGACAAGCACCCAGACACTCACACACACCCTTATAGACACCCACACTCAGACATGCATCTGATCAGAGATTTAGACCACTCTGCACTCATGCACACACATATACACTCTCTCTCTGATACTCAACCCCCCTACCACCCCACACACGTACACATACTCCCACACTCACACATGCACCCCCTCACAGACTTAAGAAACTCTACATCAATCACACACATATACATTCCCTCTCACACTCACAACCCCCATATATTTTGTGGGGTACGTTTGTACTTGCAGAGTTACAATGTACTTTCCTCAAAAACTACATGGATTCATGTAAACCTATGAGCTCAAAAAACTGTATGAATTCATTAAAAACTCTATTATCTCACTTTTCAGATTAGAATCAATCTAAACATCATGGTATAGACAGAGAACACAGGGGGCGAACACCTTAAACATATTGTCTAGCTAACACTCATTGCTACAGCTAACCTGAGAATGCAACTTTAAAAGAAAAAGGTTTTGTGAGTTACACAATGAAAGAAATGAAACTATCATGGTATTCGAACAGATGAAAGACTCAACAGACAATCAAGGTATTTTCCAATGTATAATTTCAGTTATATCACACTGTAAATTTTTGCTATAAATTCTGTGTTACGATCGAGCCCTCTACTATCATCTGAAGGAGCAGCACTCCGAAAGCTAATGTGCTTCCAATTAAACCTATTGGACTATAAGCTGGTGCTGTGTGATTTTTAACTTTGTACATCCCAGTCCAACACCGGCCTCTCCAAATCATGACTAAACAAACAGGCTCAGTTAACCAGTTCCACACATCACTTTTCATATCACTATAAAAGGGAACATTTATTGGGTTTGGATGGAATGGATGAGGGTTGCTGAGGGATGGACTAAAAATCTTTAAATCTTTTAAATCTTTTTTTTAACTTGTGTATGAGAGTAGTAACAGGGCACTGCAGGGGTCTATGTATGTGCCACTCCATTTATGAAAGGAGGCTATTATAAAATAACAGATCGGTTGCATTAAAAAAAATCTCTGGAGGCTACGTTTCTAGATACCTCAACACAAAGTACGATACTTATTGACCAGTGTGAGGCTACTCCTGGTTTTAATGCCCTGTTATCAAATCCTTTCATAATCTTGAGACAGAGCATTGAGACTGCTGCTCAGTAACAGGCCGAAGCAATTCTGTCCCTATGGGCCTCTTACAGAGGGATAAGAGAAGGCCATTCAGCCCATATTAGCCTGTTGCTACTTGAAAAGGTGGAAATCTAGAATATTGGCACATTTTGCCAACAGAATCATTCAAAACAAAGAGCTGTGTCGCTACAGCTGTATGAGGTGTTACTGAGAGGGCACCTGGAGTACATTGTGTTGTTTGTGTATCTGTAACTGAGAAGGGATAGACATTCATCAGATACAGTTTACCGGCTGCTCGTAATCCAGGGGTTGCTGTGCCATTTAATGTATTGGGTCTGTTACAGAGGGCCACGAGGAGCCCATTCAGCCTCTCGAGCCTGTTAAAGGGTGGGGGGGGGGGGGTGGCAGGATGTGTTTCTTTAACTTTCAAGTCTGTTTCTCATAAATATTAGTTTTAAATTAGTTTTGGAATAGGAAAGACCTGATGTAAACATTAAAGTTCGGACTTTGAACAAGGCCAATTTTGAAAGTGTTAGGTGAGCCCTGTGAAAAGCTGATTGGAATACCCTATTCACAGGTAAAGGGATAGTTGTAAAATGCAAGGTCATCAAAACTTGGTTTCAGAGAGTCCAGAGCCAACGTGTTCCCATTGGTGAGATGGGCAAGGCTGGTGGGTGCAGAGAGTGCTGGATGGCTAGATATATTGATGCTCTGGTCAAGGTAAGGACGGAGGCATATATCAGGTAAACAGAGCTGCGATCAAGTGAATCCAGGGAGGTGTATAAGGGCAGCAAGTGTGTAGTCACTGGGGAAATTGGCCAGAAAATGGGGACATGAAATGGCTTTAGAAATAGGGTTAATGAGGCATTGAAGAAATTCTACAAATCCTTTTCTGGGAAAAGATTAACTAGGGACAGAATAGGGCCCCTTAAAGATCAGTCAAGCTACCTATGTGTGGAACCACATATACATAGGTTGGAGGGATACTTAACAAGTATTTCTCCTCAGTATTTAATGTGGTGGAGGTTACAAGAGCGAGTGAATAAAGAAATATGTAATGATAAGTTGAAAAGTGTCTATATTACAAGGAGATGTTGGACATTTTAAAACACATAAAGGTGAACAAATCCCTGGAACCTGAGCAGTTGTATCCCAGATATTTATGGGAAGCTAGGAAAGAGATTGCTCTCCATTTTGCTGATATATTTGTAACATTGATTTCCACAGGTGAGGTGTCAAAAGACTGGAGGGCTGCTATCGTTGTGTCATTATTTAAGAAAGTAAGGAAAAAACAGGTAACTATAGATCGATGAGCCTGACGTTAATGGTGACTAAATTGTTGGAGGGGATTTCGAGGAAAAGGATCGATATGCATTTGGAAAGACAAGGACGGAATTGGGCTGTGTACATTGGAGATCACGTCTCAATGACACGGTGGAATGTTTTAAGGAAGTGATGAAGATGGTTGGTGAAGGCAGGACAGTGGAGTATGTCTTCATGGAATTCAGTAAGAAAACAAAAATGCTCTACATGGTAGACTGGTTAGCAAGGTCAGACTGCCTGGGATCCAGGGACAGCTCGCCATTTAGATCCAACATTTTCTGAATATTGGAGACAGGGCCTGACAGTGGACATCTGTTCATTAAACATGGAGACCTGTGACCAGTGGTGTGCCGCAAAGATCAATAGGGGGTCCACTGCCTTTTGTCACTAATACAAATCATTTGCATTTGAGTATATGACGTATGTTCATTAAGTTTGTAGATAATACCAAATTTGGTGGTGTAGACGTCAGTGGAGAATGATTTCTCAGACTATAATGGGACTTTCCTGAGGTGAACCTAGGAGTGGCAGATGGAGTTTATTTTAGTTAAATGAAAGATGTTGCATTTTGGCAAGAAAAATCAAGGCAAGACATATAGGTAGGGTCCTGTCGAAAACTGCCAATCAAGGAGAACTCCATCGAAATGATCGAATCCCTACAGTGAGGAAACGGCCTATTCAGCCCATCGAGGCCACACCGAACCTCTAAACAGTATCCCAATGGACAAACCCCTACCTATCCCTCTGAGCCTGCATTTCCCATGGCTAATCCACCTCGCCTACACATACCTAGGTAGTTTACGCTATTTAACATGGCCAATCTACCCTTATCTGTATATCTTTATACTGTCAGAAGAAAACATAACATCTGGAGGAAACTCATGCAGACACGGGGAGAATGTGCAAACTCCACACAGGCAGTCATTCAAGGATGGAATCAAACCCAGATCGCTGCGCTCTTATGCAGCAATGCTAGCCACTGAGCTACTGTGTCACCTTGTGTTGCAGACTCTCCGTTCCTTGAAAGTGCCGTCACAGGTAGACAGCGCAGTGAAGAAGGCACTTCGTGATCTTCCCTTTGCTGGTGTGTGTTTTGATTCTAAATATTTTCACGACATGTTACATCTGCACTGGACATTGGTTTGGCCACTTTTGTAATACTGCCTTTAATCCGGGTCACCCTGTTGTCGGAAAGATGTTGTCAAACTTGAAAGGGTGTAGAAGAGATTTAAAAGAATGTTGCAGGTGTTGGAGGGTTAGAGTTACAGGGAGAGTTTGAATAGGCTTGGACCATTTTCAAGTGTTAAGGCTGAGGGGTGACCTTAAAGAGGTTTATGAAATCATGAGGGGCATAGATGAGGTAAACAGTCAACGTCTTTTACCCAGGATAGGCGAGTCCAAAATTAGAAGACAAAGGTTTAAGATGAGAGAGGAAAGACTTAAAAAGAGACAAGAGGGACAACATTTTCACACAGAGACTGCTGTGTGTACGGATCAAACAGACAAAAGAGGTGGTGGAGGCAGTTACAGTTACACCATTAACAAGGCATTTGGATGCATACATGCATGGGAAGTGTGTAGAGGGAGATGGGCCAAGTGCTGGCAAGGGGGACGAGATTAATTTAGGATAGTTGGTCGGTATGGACGATCAGACCAAAAGGTATTTTTTCATGCTGTACATCTCTGAGACTCTATTGCCTCTTGAGCGTGTGACACAGGAACAGGAGGAGGCTATTCAGCTTCTGAATTCTGTCAGTCAGCTTGTTTGCTCAATTACTGTGAGTAAAATGCAAAAATACATCATTCAGATTTTGGTGGTGTTTTACAGAAACTGGAGAAAGGCGTTTAGTCAGGAGAAGCTGTAAGGAATGTGAAGAGGCCATTCAGTCCCTCAACTCATTCCACAGAAGCAGCAGGTGAGCACAGAGCTATTGGAGCCTGTTACTCAGCAGCAGGAGGAGGACATCTACCTTGGATCAGGAGGCAGTCACTCAGCTGCCCAAGATTTGGACATAGGAACAGGAGGCAGTCATTCAGCTGCTTGAGACTGGGGCACAGGGAAAGGAGGGAGTCACTCAGAGCTCGAAAATGGGGCACAGGGAACTCTGGAGACTAGTGAGGCCCGAGGATCCTGTTACGCAGGAACAAGAGGAGGTGACTCAGTCCCCACCAGTATGGGACACTGGGAGAGAAGGGGAGTTTTGTTGGTCATGTTGCAGACTCAGATGCTGTAACAACAGTCACCATGACTCATCCAGAGGGATGGGTCTAACAGGATGAGTCAGGATTTGAAAGGTCCAATCACAAGAATGAAAACTCAAATTAAAGGTATTGCCAGATGTTTACTTCTCTCACATTCGCAATCCAACTCATAAAACCACCCCATCTATTCCATATTCAGGATGGAGCACTGTGTAGGTCCGGCTAGCGTACTGCTGAACGCAACCCAGCAATACCCAGAATGGAACTCTGTGCAGCCCATACCAATGCTTGATCTATAATCCTGAACTAAATATCCAGCGTGGGGAGCTGTGCAGTCCGCACTGGTTCATTCATATATAAGCCCAGTGTGGGGAAACTTGCAGCCAATTTTGGAACTGACAGGATGTGCAGTTCCCATCCATTTACAGCTCCATATCTCCACTGTGTCTTGATAAGGGGTGCTGCGAATGTGAAAATCACTGTGAGGAAGAGATGTAAATGGGAGCAATTTAAATACCAATAGTTCTGATAAAGATGCATATCACTCTAGTATTTAATGATGAAATAACTGAGATAATATCCAATGAGGTTTTGTGAACTGGGCAAAGAAGTAAGAGGGGGATGGTGATGTTATAGTGGTTGCACTATAAGCCTCTAAATAATCAATAGGAATTAGAGGAACAAATATGCAGGGAGACTGGCTGGACTTGCAGGAGCAATAGAGTTGTCATAATAGGTGATTTTAATTTTCCTAACATAGACTGGGACTTCCAGAGGGTTAAAAACGTAGATAGAACGTAATTTGTTAAGTGTGTTCAGGACAGTTTCCACAAGCAATATATAGAGGGTCCGAATGGGGAAGGGACAGACTCGACCTACTGTTGGGAAATAGGGTAGGATAGGTGATGGAGGGAAAGTGGGGGAGAATTTTGCGAAAAGTGACCAGAGCTGTATTAATTTTAAAATAGTTATGGTAGGGACAATATTGGTCCACGGATTCAAGTTCTAAGTTGGGGAAAGGCCTATTTTGTTGAAATTAGACAGGGGATTGCAGGGGATGATTGGAGTAGTTTGTTTGCAGGTAAAAGGATCCCGGGCAACGGGGTGGGCTTCAAAAGTGAGATAGTTCGAGTTCAAGGTCTTCATGTTCCTGTGAGGGTGAAGGGAAACTGAGGCTGGAAGAGAGAAGACTGGATGACAAGAGATATTGAGACTCTGACCAGCAAAAAAGGAGCCGTGGCTCAGGTACAGGCCGCTGGGACAAAGGGAATCCCTGGAGGTACACAGGGGATACAGGAGTTTACTGAAGAAGGAAATCAGCAAGGCGAAAAGAGGGTATGAGATAGCCTTGGCTGAGCAGATTGGTGTGAATCCAAATTCAGTTTTTATAAATAAAAAATAACCAGAGAGAGATTAGGACATCTTACAACCCAAAATGGGCATGCATGTGTAAAACCTCCAGAGATGGTTGAGTCTCTCAATTCACCCTCTGTGTTTATCATGAAGAAAGACATGAAGACCTGTGACCTATGGGACGTTAATTAACATATATTGGAACAGTCCATATCATTAATGATACTAATGGACATATTAGAATGCTTACATTCAGATAAATCTCTTGGTCCTGACCAGACAAATCCAAGACCACTGCAAGAGGTGAGAGAAGACAGTTCAGGGGCCAAGGACCCGGACGGCTGGGCGGTAACAAACATGCCCTTATTCAAGAAGGGCTGCAAATATATGCCTGGGAAATATAGACCCGTAAGCTTCACATCTGTTTTCGGTAAACCGCTTGAGAAGGTTCTCAGATAGAAGATATGCGTGCATTTGGAAAGACAGAGTTTGACTTGGAGCAGTTAGCATAGCTTTGTGCATGGAAGATCATGCCTTACACATTTTGTTAGAGTTTTTGAGGAAGTGACCAGAAAGGTTGACAAGGGCAGGGTGGTGGAAATAGTCTATATGGATTTCAGTAAGACATTTGATATGGTTCCACATGGTAGGCCGCTCTGGAAGGTTAGATCGCATGGACTCCAATGTAAACTGGCAAATTGGTGACACAATTGGTATGACATTATGAAGCAAATGGCTATGTTGGAGGTACGCTTGTCCGACTGGAGGCCTGTGACGAGTGGAGTGCCTCAGGGGTCGGTCATGGGCCCATTGATGTTTTTATCTATATCAATGGTTTGGACCAGAGTGCACAGCGCAAGGTTAATAAGTTTGCAGATGACACTAAATTAGAAGGCATCATTTACAGTGAGGAACGTTATCAGAAATTGCATGAGTACCCTGGTCAGCTGGGGAAGTGGGCTGAGAAATAGCAAATGGTGTTTAATATAGATAAATGTGTCGTCTTGCATTATGGAAAGTCAAATCCAGGTTGGAGTTTAATGATGATTGAGAGGGTCTTAAGGAATGTAGAAGAACAAAAGGAGTTTGGAGATCAGGTGCACGGTTGTCTGAAATTTGAGTCCCAGATACACAGGACAGTGAAGGAGGCTGTTGGGGTACACTGGCCTTCATCAGGGCATTGAGTATATACGTTGGGGCGTTATGTTCCTTTTGTAATGGATGTTGGTAAGGCTGCAGTTGGAGTATTGTGTTTAGTTTTGTTCACCTTGCTCTAGAAAGGATATTATTGAACGAGAAAGAGTGTAGAAGAAATTTACAAAGATGTTTCCTGGGCTAAAGGCTCTAAGTTATAGGCAGAGGTTGGACAGGTTAGAACTTATTTTCTGACAGCGTAGGAAACTGAGGGGGTTCTTATAGAAGTGTAACACTTATAAAATCATGCGCGACGTACATGGGGTGAATACTTCAAATTTTTTCCCAAGGTTGGGGAATCGAGGACTAGAGGACACCCATGAATGTCTGGAAAGGAAAATATATATACAAAGGAACCTGAGGGACAACGTTTTTACACAGAGTGTGGTACGCATTTGGACTGAGCTGCCTGTGGAAGTGATTGAGTTGGGTACAATAATAACAAAGAAAAGGCATTTGGACAAATACACAGATAGGAAAGGATTAGAGGGATACAGAGCAAGAGCGGGGAAATCGGGTGAGTGTGGATACAGAACAAGGTCAGGGAAATGGGTGAGTGTGGATACAGAGCAAGGGCAGGGAAATGGGGTTAGTGTGGATACAGAACATGGTCAGGGAAATGGGGTGAGTGTGGATACAGAGCAAGGGCAGGGAAATGGGGTGAGTGTGGATACAGAGCAAGGGCAGAGAAATGGGGTGAGTGTGGATACAGAGCAAGGGCAGGGAAATGGGGTGAGTGTGGATACAGAGCAAGGGCAGGGAAATGGGATGAGTGTGGATACAGAGCAAGGGCAGGGAAATGGGGTGAGTGTGGATACAGAGCAAGGGCAGCAAAATGGGGTGAGTGTGGATACAGAGCAAGGGCAGGGAAATGGGGTGAGTGTGGATACAGAGCAAGGGCAGGGAAATGGGGTGAGTGTGGATACAGAGCAAGGGCAGGGAAATGGGGTGAGTGTGGACGGACAGTATGGTTGGCATGGACCAGTTGGGCTAAATGGCTAGCCATACTGGCAGTCTCGTGACTATAAGTGAGTGTGTTTTGGGGTGAAGACAGGGTGGGGGAGACTGAGAAAATATGTCATGGAAGGATATGTTCACGGGTGTCAGAATGCTGAAATGAAGATATTTCGATAGTATCATGCAACATGGGTCAGTATTATGAAGAATTATGAGTGGAGGGGATATTGCTGTGAGTTCAGGCAATGGAGAGTTTTGGATGAGCATTTGTTCTGCAGCTTTGTAACTGAGAGTGAGGACAGTGGAGTCTTCGCCTCACTGGGCTGAATCTAACAAAAATCTGTCTCAGTGACAATTTCATTGAGAATGACATAGGCGTTGTATCCACGAGGCCGAGCTAGTTTCCTGGTGCTATCTTACCAAACTCATCACATTAACTACCCACCCCACTCCAGAGTGTCCCTCTCATACAATGCCAGCCCGGTTCTCCCACCCATCACGACTGCAGGTACTCACAGTCGCCTGGATGCCCCTAGATATTCTGTGATTCCTGGCAATGATGTCATCTCTAAAAGGCCAATTGTCACACGGTTGAACTTTCTCAGTTTGGAGCTGTCCTGCACAGCTTACCCGAGCATGGCAGCTAAGGGGAAGTTACACCACAGTTTGTTGACAGCAGCACGAAGGTTATGGTGGATGGGCTAGTACAGAGGGGGACCATTCTCTTCCCAGAGGGGGCCACACCACCAGACCCACCGAGCGTGGTCTGACTTCACCACCCAGGTCAGTGCAGTATCTGCGGTCTGAAGAAATTCCCAGCAATACAGGACATGCATCAATAACCTTGCCCCCTTTGTCACGGTAAGGGTCACCGTATTAACTCTGCTCCCTCACACTCACTGTATATCTGTTATAGCACCTACCCACGAACAAGGCTCATGCTCCACCACTCTCACTACTGCATGCATCATCTTCCCTCTCTTTCTCTCTTGCATTTCTAGTGCCCCCTACACAGTTATAGAATATTCTGGAGAAAGCCAATTATGGAATGTTCCAGATAATGTTCCAACTTATTCCCAGTTTCAGGAAAACGGCTGTGCCCCAGTGTGTAACACGCAAGAGGGTGGAGTAGAGATGTACGTTTTTTTCAAATCACACACAATTAAAATCCATCATGAGGCTATTCAGTACTTCAAATATGCACCAACATTCATTACGTTCGGTGGTGATCTGATGCTTTTCTCAGCTCCATGTCACAGGAGCTTTCATTCATTCGACCACCAGTTTCCTGTTACCGAGCAGACGATTCTCAGAAGTTTTTTTACCCCGGGTTTCTTCCAGCATGCGTTCAGAAGGTATTTCGCATGGGGACGGAATCTCCGAACAATATCTTTCATCTGCTTTATTAATTCATGCAGCAGTTAGCATTCTTTCCACAGACCAATCAAAAACATGCACTTATTTTATGGTTATCGATATCCAATCACAATTAGTCATTCTGGTGATTTCACTTGTCTCACCTTATTGTATTCAGCCAAAGACACCTTCCAAACATTTGTCTCAATATAAAATACAATTTCTCGCAGAGAACGTTTTGATCCTCAGCCGTTATCATGACCGTTACATCAAATATACATTTTATCTTGTCATGAATGTTTCTCTTTCCCTTTGTCTGTGACTGATTCTGCGTGTAACAGTTATACAGTCTCCCACTCAATTGACTGGATGGTTGGTTTGTGATGCAGAAGGAGGACACCAGCGCAGGTTCAACTCCCCACATTGACACAGACTACCATGAAGGGGATGCTCTCTCAAACTCACCCCATCACCAATGTGATGATCTTCAGCTTAACCCACCATGAGTGGTCTATCTAGTGAGAGTTCTTTGGGACTCTATTCTATCAATGTTAGCATTTTAATTTTTTTAACAAAAAGTTTTATTGAAGAAGAGATTTTTATTATTATATAAAACCAATAACAAAGCAACTCAAATAACTAAACAAAATTACACCCTTGTGCATGTAGATACAGCTGGGACTCTTGCTGAGATATTTATAATATGGATAGTCACAGGTGAGGTGCCGGAAGACTGGACATTGGCTAACGTGGTGCCACTGTTTAAGAAGGGCGGTTAGTACAAGCCAGGGAACTATAGACCAGTGAGCCTGATGCTGATGGTGTGCAAGTTGTTGGAGGGAATCCTGAGGGACAGGATGTGCATGTATTTGGAAAGGCAAGGACTTATTAGGAATAGTCAACATGTCTTTGTGCGTGAGAAATCACGTCTCACAAACTCGATTGTGTTTTTTGAGGAAGTAACAAAGAGGACAGATGAGGGCAGAGGGGTAGATGTGTTCTATCTGGACTTCAGTAAGGGTTGTGATAAGGTTCCCCATGGGAGACTGATTAGCAAGGTCAGATCTCATGGAATACAGGGAGAACTATCCATTTGGAAACAGAACTGGCTCAAAGGTAGAAGACTGAGGGTGGTGATGGACGGTTGTTTTTACAGAACGGAGGCCTGTGACCAGTGCAGTGCCAGAAGGATCAGTGCAGGATTCACTACTTTTGTCATTGACATAAATGATTTAGATGCAAGCATAAGAGGTACAGTTCGTAAGTTTGAAGATGACACCAAAATTGGAGGTGTAGTGGCAGCGAAGAGGGTCACCTCAGATTACAATGGGGTCTTGACCAAATAGTCAAATGGGCTGAGAAATGGCAGATGGAGTTTAATTAAGATAAATATGAGGTGCTGCACTTTTGGAATTTCGGCAGGATTTATACACTAAATGGTAAGGTCTTAGGGAGTGTTGCTGAACAAAGAGACCTTGGAGTGCAGGTTTATAGCTCCTTGAAAGTGGAGTTGCAGGTAGATAGGATAGTGAAGAAAGCGTTTGGTTTGCTTTCCTTTATTGGTCAGAGTACAGAGTACAGGAGTTGGAAGATCATATTGCGGCTGTACAGGGCATTGGTTAGGCCACTGTTGGAATATTGCATGCAATCCTGGTCTCCTCCTTATCGGAAACTTGAAAGGGTTCAGGAAAGACTTACAAGGATGTTGCAAGGGTTGGAGGATTTGAGCTATAGGGAGAGGCTGAACAGGCTGGGGTTGTTTTCCCTGGTGCGTCCCAGTCAGAGTGGTGACACTATAGAGGTTTAAAAAATTATGTGTGGCATGGATAGGGTAAATACGTAAAGTCTTTTCCCTGGGATCGGGGAGTCCAGAACTAGAGGGCATAGTTTTAGGGTGAGAGGAGAAAGATATAAAAGAGACCTATGGGACAACTATTTCACACAGAGGGTGGTGAGTGTATGAAATGAGCTGCCAGGTGTAGTGGGGGAGGCTGATGCAAGTGCAACATTTAAGAGGAATTTGTTTGGGTAAATGAATAGGAAGGGTTTGGAGAGATATGGGCTGAGTGCTGGCAGGTGGGACTAGATTGGTTTGGGATATGTGAATGGCATGGATGGGTTTGACCGAAGGGTCTGTTTCCATGCTTTACATCTCTATGCCTCAATGACTCTATGAATTATAATAATCTCTGTTTTTGGTGCACCATTCTGGTGAGAAAGTCCAAACGGATATTCTCCACGATGAGCTTACGAAGACCCAACAGCCCCGGGGAGTTTTCAGACAATCAACACAACAGAATATTATTCCTAGCACAGAAAGTAAGGATTTTTTTTTCTCCAATGTGCATCTGCGTAAGACACTCCGGGCAGGCCCAGGAAAAGAGAATCCGGGTCCATCTCCAATTCGGTCCCCAAGACCCACTCTACCACACCTAACACAGTGCTCCAATATATACGATGCCTGCAGCAGGACCCCATACAATGAGTAAGAGTGCCTGTAATCATTCTGCATTTAGGACATGCTGAAGATAATCCCACTTTGAATTTTGAGAGAAAATCTGTTGTCAGATAAACCCTATGAAGAATTTTCACTGCATGGAATGGGTCCTATTACAGATCAAAATCCTTTGAGCATTTTCACAAATATCCTCCCATGTCTCCGAAGAGATCTAAACCCCCAACTCTCTCGCACAGACGTCACGAATCTGCACAGTCATGTCTGAGTGGACACTCTACAACTAATTATAAAGGGTACTGACAGAGCGTGTATTCTTTACAATAAATACCCGCTTCTCTCTATCAGATCTGTAAGAGTCTGTTAAAAGTAATTTTTTAATCAAATCTCTAATCTGAAAAAAACAGAAGAAGTCTCCACTAGCAAGTCCATATTCACGAGTTATTTGATCAAATGATATCATTGTTTCTCCTTCAAGTAGCACGTGGTGGCTCAGTGGTTGGCATTGCTGACTGACAGCACAAGGGTTTGGATCCAGCCTTGTGTGACTGATTGTGTGGAGTTAGTATATTGTCAACTGTGTCTGTGTAGGTTTCCTTCCACAGACACAATGATGTGCAGGTTAGATGAATTGGCCATTGCTAAATCGCTCATAGTGTTCCAGGATCTCTAAGTTGGGGAATTAATCAGGGTAAATACAGCATGGTAGGGACATGGGTCTGGGGGGTTACTCTTCAGAGGTTGGAAGTGGACTTGTGGGGTCCAAGGACCTGTTTCCATACTGTAGGGATTCTATTAATTCTAAATCACCCAAGCTAGGTACCCCCCTGCCGACCCACAATTTAAACCTGGAATCCATCATCCCCGGTTTACAATGCGGTATACCAATTATGGGGTAAGAAACATGGTAATTGCTGTGATGCCCTCAATCTGACGCATTGTCCTTCATTCTTTAACAGGATTGATCATCATTAGTTTATGACAATATTCCATAAAGGTTGTCATTTTATCTAAGAACAACAGACTAATAAGGGTTCATTTTGTCTGCGAGAGCTCAATGTCTAGCCATATTGATGCCGAGACCTCAGCGGCCCAGGCACTCAAATATGATGAGAAAAAACTTAATTGATTGTTTTTAATCGGGAAATCAACTCCCCACAATCTGTGGGGCAGTTGCAATTTTGTTAGCTCGATAAAGAATCGCTTCTAGTGCCAAATAAAAGAGCTAAACCAGTCATTCTTTTCCTAAAAAAAACATGTTAGATTAAATTACTTACAGTGTGGAAACAGGCCCTTTGGCTCAACAAGTCCACACCGACCTGCCATTCACCCAGACCCATTCCCCTACATTTATCCCTTCATCAAACATCATGGGCCATTTAGCATGGCCAACTTAGCCAACTCACCTGACCTGTACATCCTTGGAGTGTGGGAGGAAACCCACGCAGGTACGGGGAAAATGTGCAAACTCCACGCAGTCAATCGCCTGAGCGGGGAAGTGAACTCGGATTATTGGCGCTGTGTGGCAGCAGTGCTAACCACTGTGCCACCGTGCTGCCCAAATGCTCCATCTGTTTTGGAAATATCAAAGAAAGCATTCACATGGGGTTTAGGAAATGAGAAAGGACATTCATTTTAATATCAGCTATCTGACCTAGCCAGGATATTGGAAATGCCTCCCACCTTTGAAGGTCTTGTTCAATTTTGTCAAACAAATGGACATAGTTCACGTTAAATAAATGATCAAAGACAGATGTAATGAAAATACTGAAATAGGGAATCCACCCCCATGACCATTTAAAAGGAAACCAGGATTTGGCCTCAGTATCAGGTATTTCCATAAGACCTCCCATAGGCATGGCCTCCAACTTTGTAAAACTAATCTTATCACCCGGAAAGGCAACAAGTGAATTGTTGCATTGAATCACATGGACGACCGAAATTGCGGAATTTGACAAAAAAACGTATACAATGCATACAATGTAATCTTTCGTGACTTCTATCCCTACATCAGATGTGTTGGCATCCCTACGGATGCCCTCCGCCAGTGGTTCAATCCCCAACTTAAACAACAATGGTGAAAGGTGTCAACCTTGTCGGCTGCCTGGAGAAATGTTAATATTACTGGTTGGCACACCATTAGTAAGAACCCAACCAGAGGATAGCGGTAAATGACACTCACCCTCTTAATAAAATCTTTGCAAAGTCCAAACCGTTCTAATGTACAGAAGAGATCCGGCCACTCAACTCAATCAAATGCTTGCTCTCATCTAAAGGGATCAATAATCCCTGGATAGATTGTTGTTGACACTCTAGATCAAATTGATTAAACTCTTTACATGTCGGAAGATCTGCAGCCCTTTATTTAACCTGTTTGGTCCTCTTCAGCAATGGAAGGCAGCAAAGTTTCCAGCCTTCATGCACGGGTCTTAGACAGGATTTTGAAACCAACATTTAAAAATGAGATTGGAGTTTAAGAAGCACAGCCCTCCAGGGTCTTCCTTTCTTCAGCATCAGAGAGGTATGAGCCTCTCTTAAGGATGGAGGGAGGGGTTTGTGACTGTATGAGTAACGGAACATGTTAAACATCAGCCTTGACAATAAGTTTATAAATTATTTATAAAATTCACGAGGAAATCCGTCAGGAACGTGCGCCTTTACATTCTGAAAGTGCTTCATATCCTCCTGCGCTGACAATGGTGCCTTGAGGCACAACACTTATTCAGGGGTTTCTCCTGGAAGACCAAGGTTCTTGCAAAATGACTCCATCTTAATCCATCTATCCTCATTATGGCAAGTCTGAAATGCGTCAAACAGGAGCCGTTTTTTTAATTGAAGGTAATTATCCCAGTACCTTCCCTAACTGAGGTAATAGCTTGAGAGGGGCGGTCGTTTTCCTGGTTAAATACTTGCCTGGCTTATCATCATGTTCAAACTGCCTTTGTTTTGCAAAAGTAAGTACCTTCTTGGCTGTCTGTGTGAGCGTGGAATTCACTGTAGACTGAAGTGTTGTAATCCTCTGCAGCTTAGCCACTGAGGGTGCCCCTCGGCTGCCCTCAGCTGTGCCTCAAACCAGCGTTCCTGCTTCCCCTTCTGCTGCAACCTCAGGAATAATTATTCCCTCGGCATAAGCCTTAGCAATTTCCCATAGAATGCATGGGTTTCTGCTTTAATCTGAATTAATGGCTAAGAAAGATCTGAATTCATTGCGGAAATACTCAATGAACTAACTAGCCTTCAGAATAAAGGGATACATTCGCCGGTGTCTCGAATCTGTTATATTGCCCTTAACCTTAATCAATAAGTATGGTTAGAAATAGTAATATTCCCAATTGTGCAGTATGCCACCTAATCTCAGATTGTTACAGGGATGGGGAAGATATAAACCCTCGTGTGGCAGTTCAGCGGGTTAAAGAAGAAAATAAAAGCCCTACTTGTGAGGTAGATGTGCCTCCAGACATCCACCAGCTCTAGATCTGCACACAAATCTTCCAATTACTAACATTATAACGAGGATATTGAGGGACCTTTGGACATTCTGCCCACCGTGGAGTCCATAAGATAGTTAAAATCTCCTTCTACGATACTGTGCCATGATGCAAGATAACTGCATTTGGAAAATGCATCTACCAGGATTTTTAGAGTGTGCGCCCGGGGTGGGGGTTGGGTCGCAAATACCATTTAAAATATTGGATTACTTAACACCTCTGGGACGCCCGGACCAACCAACCCAACCACCCCGTGGCTCAACACTTTAACTCTCCCTCCCACTCCACCAAGGACATGCAGCTCCTTGGACTCCTCCATCGTCAGAACATAACAACACGACGGTTGAAGGAAGAGCTCCTCATCTTCCGTCTGGGAACCCTCCAACCACAAGGGATGAATTCAGATTTCTCCAGTTTCCTCATTTTCCGTCCCCCCACCTTGTCTCAGTCGATTCCCTCGAACTCAGCACCGCCCTCCTAACCTGCAATCTTCTTCCTGACCTCTCCGCCCTCACCCCACTCCGGCATATCACCCTCACCTTGACCTCCTTCCACCTATCACATCTCCATCGCCCCTCCCCCAAGTCCCTCCTCCCTACCTTTTATATTAGCCTGCCTGGCACACTCTCCTCATTTCTGATGAAGGGCTCTGGCCCGAAACGTCGAGTTTCCTGTTCCTTGGATGCTCCCTGACCTGCTGTGCTTTAACCAGCAACACATTTTCAGCCCGTTACTTACCATAGTTCAAGGCGTGTGGTATTATGATCCTCCCGTGAGTGTCAACTACAATCTAGTAATTTAAATGGAAGTTTCTTCTTATCCAGTATGGCTTCTCCCCTACTCCTAGTATTAAAAGACACAAAAAAATTCAAACCCGCCCTGTTGTAACGTCAAATGTGCCTTGTCATCAAGCTGCACATCCACCCTCTCTATTTTTAAGACTAGAAAGTATTTTTTTTCCTCTTGACTGGCCAGTTAATGTTCCAGGTACACCATTTAAGCATATCATTATCCACAACACACTGTAGCAACATTTGAACTCGAGAGAGGAATAACTCGAATTACTGATTTATAAACAAAGTCTCATCGAGCTTCAAAACTACACAATCTAAAACTATTACACCTGACAAGTTCTCAAAACTAAACATATAAAAAAACCAAAAAACTGAACAAAATCGATCGGGGAATTTAAAATGTCCGCAAAGTTTTCGCTTTCTCTGCACAGTCAGACAAGTTCATGGATTCATTAAATGCATTACGGAGAACCGTTGGGTACCAGAGGGAGTACTAATTCCTGAGTTCCCTTACTCTTCTCTTGATAGGTGTTAGTTTTGCAAGTAGGTGAGCACGTTGGTGATAGCGATCAGATTTTCTGTTATGTTTTCTTTAGTGATAGCAATGGATAGGTGTATAGCAATGGGCAAGAGTTACAGCTGGGGGAAAGGCAATTACGATGCTATTAGGCACGATTTAGGAAGCATAGGAGCGAGAAGGAAACTGAAGGGGATAGGCACATTAGAAATGTGAAGTTTATTCAAGGAAAAGCTACCGTGTGTCCTAGATAAGTATGTACCTGTCAGGCATGGAGGAAGATGTAGAGTGTGGGAGCCATGGTTTGTGAAGCAAATGGAATCTCTAGCCAAGAGAAAGTAGAAGGCTTATGTTATGATGAGATGTGAAGGCTCAGTTAGGGCGCTTGAGGGTTACAAGGTAGACAGGAAAGACCTAAAGCGAGAGCACAGAAGAGCCAGGAGGAGACATGAGAAGTTGTTGGCTGATAGGATCAGGGTAAACCCTAAGGCTTTCTATAGGTATTTAAGGAATAAAAGAATGACGAGAGTAAGAATAGGGCCTATCAAGGATCGGAGTGGAAAGTGGTGTGTTGAGTCAGAGGAGATAGGGGAAGCACTAAATGAATATTTTTTCAACAATATTCACTCGAGAAAATGACAATCTTGTCAAGGAGAATACTGAGATGCAGGCTACTAGAATAGGTGTGATTGAGGTTCACAAGGAGGAGATATTAGAAATACTGCAGAGTGTGAAAGTGGATAAGTCCCCTGGGTCAGATGGGATTTATCCTAGGTTCCTCTGGGAAGCCAGGGAGGACATTGCCGAGCCTTTGGCAATGATGTTTAAATCGTTATTGTCCGCAGGAATATTGCCAGAAGACTGGAGAATGGGAAATGTGGTTCCCCTCTTCAAGAAGGGGAGTAGAGACAATCCTAGTACTTATAGATCAGTGAGCCTAACTTCAATTGTTGGTAAAGTGTTGGGAAAGGTTGTAAGAGATAGGACTTATAATAATCTAGAAAAGAATAAATTGATTAGGGATAGTCAGCACGGTTTTGTGAAGGGGAGGCCGTGCCTCACAAACTTTATTGCGTTCTTTGACAAGGTGACCAAACAGGTAGATTAGAGTAAACCGGATTATGTGGTGTATATGGATTTCAGCACGGCGTTCGATAAGGTTCCCCATAGTAGTCTATTGTACAAAATGCGGAGTAATGGGATTGTGGGAGATGTAGCAGTTTGGATCCGTAATTGGCTTGCTGAAAGAAGTCAGTGGGTCATGGTTGATGGGATATGTTCATCCTGGAGTCCAGTTAGTAGTGGTTTACCACAAGGGTCGGTGTTGGGTCCACTGCCGGTCGTCATTTTTATAAACGACCTGGATGAGGGCGTAGAACAGTGGGTTAGTAAATTTGCAGACAACACTAAGGTCGGAGGAGTTGTGGATAGTGAGGGGAAATGTTGGAGGCTACAGAGAGACATAGATAAGCTGCAGAGCTGGGCTGAGAGGTGGCAAATTGAGTTTAATATGGACAAGGGTGAGGTGATTCACCTTGGTCGGAGTAACTGGAATGCAAAGTACTGGGCGAATGGTAAGATTCTTGGTAGTGTAGACGAGCAGAGAGATCCCGGTGTCCAGGTACACAGATCCTTGAAAGTTGCCACCGAGGTTGACGGGGTCGTTAAGAAGGCATACAGTATTTTAGCTTATACTAATAGAGGGATCAAGTTCTGTAACCATGAAGTTATGCTACAGCTGTACAAATCTCTAGTGCGGCCGCACTTGGAGTATTGTGGACATTTCTGGTCACCACATTATAAGAAGGATGTGGAAGCTTTGGAAAGGGTGCAGAGGAGATTTACTAGGAGATTGCCAGGTATGGAAGGAAGGTCTTACGAGAAAAGGCTGAGTGACTTGAGGCTGTTTTCGTTAGAGAGCAGAAGGTTGAGAGGTGACTTAATAAAGACATATAAGATAATCAGAGGTTTTCGATAGGGTGAGTCTTTGTCCAAGAATGGTGACAGCGATCATGAGGGGGCATAGCTTTAAATTGAGAGGTGATAGACTTAGGACAGATGTCAGAGGTAGTTTTTTAACTCAGAGAGTAGTAAGGGTATGGAATGTTTTGCCTGCATAGATTCGCTATCTTTAAGTACATTTAAATCGTCATTGGGCAGGCATATGGACGTACATGGAATGGTGTAGGTTAGATGGACTCAGATTGGTATGACAGGTCAGAGCAACATCGAGGGCCGAAGGGCCTGTACTGCATTGTAATTTTGGATGTTCTATATCATCAAACGATTTTCTTTCAGAATAAACGCCGCTGAAAATCCCGAAAGGACATAATCCTGGAGCCCGTGAATTAAAGCCATTGGATCTTTCCCCTGGGTTCTGGAAGATTCCATTAGTCTTTGCTTATCCCCATAACTATGTAACCACACGAGGGCAGGGTGAGAACGCTGATCTGACCCTGACCTGTGCACCATAACCCGATGAACTGTCTCAGTCTTCACCCATTCCTCTTCAGTTTCGAAGTAAAGGAAACACTGGCTGACCACCTGCTGTCTGGGCCAGCAGACCGATGATGTGAACATTCTTCATCCTGTTCCTGTTCTCAAAGTTGTCATCATATTCAGTAAAGATACGGACCTGTTTTTCAACGATGAGGATCCTCTCTTGTGAGGAATTGATCACAGACTCTCTCATGCAGTTTTGCGCTTGACATCGTCCATTTTGTTTCCAAGGCTGTAAAGTTGCTTCTCAAGTTTTTGGAGCGCATCTGAGAGTGGTCGTGGTTCTAGCCACGGCTGAACTTTTCTTCAATCATGCCTTCAATCATTTTGCGAAACTTGATGAACTCAGTGACCAAGACCTGGGTGAGTAACTGGGTCTATGGAAGAGCAGAGTTGGTTGCAGATATCGCCTCAGGTATGCTCGATGCTTCTGACGGGTGTACCGTGTGTTACAACTTACTCATCCTTTTCCAAATTCTGTCATTTCCACTTGATAAATCGGGATTAATAAAGATTCTATCACCCTTTTAAGGTTGAATTTTAAGTAAATTTCTGGGATGGAGTAGGTTCAGGAACCACTTTGCCCGTGCTGTGATGCAGAGCCCAACAAAGCAGACATTCTGGATCACCGCCATCTTGCATTTCGCCTTTAACATTTTATCGATATTATCATTTCGGTTTGCATTATATTTCTGGATGTTCTGGAGCAGTGTGATTTTGTACCACTGTCTACATTTTCCCCTACACTGCAAATTGCTGCCCATTCCTCGATAATCCTTGACTCTGTTGTTACTTATGAACCTTCTGTCTGTGCCTCAAAAATATTCAATATCTCTGCCTCCAATGCTCTGCTTGGAAGAGTTCCAAATACTCTCACCATTGTTAAAATAAAAAATCAACCTCAGCTGTGTATGAGATTGTTCTTGTCTCCTTACCCGAGGAAGGATATAATTAATTTGGAAGCAGTTCGGAGATGCTTCACTTCATGTATTCCAGGGAAGAGGGTCCTATATTATGAAGGCTTTAACAGGTTACTCTTGGAATGAGAGGTGATGTTATTGAAACATACAAAATCTAGAGGAGAGTGGATCAGATAGATATCCACTGGGTGTTTGTAAGGTCCAAACTTCTTGTCATTTTTATAGAATCTGTACAGTGTGGAAGCAGGACATTCCATCTATCATGTCCACATTGACCCTCGGAACTGTATCCCACCTGGACCGCCCCCCGTGCTCTATCCATGTAACCATGCATTTCCCTTCACTAACCTGTCTAACGTACACATCCCTGGGCACTATGGGCAATTTAGCATGGATAATCCACTATAAGCTGCATATCTTTGGACTGTGGGGAGAAACTGGAACTCTGGGAGGAAACCCACACAGTCATGGGGAGAATGTTCAAAATCCACATACAGGGTTGTCCGAGGTTGGAATTGAACACAGCTCCATAGCGATGGGAGGCAACAGTGCTAACCACAGATCCACCATGTGGATCTGTGGTTAGTTCTATTAGATACGTGTGGCTGACTAAAGAAATCTCCCTGACTTGTTCCTACCACTGAACCTCACCCAGTCTGAGAACTTTATCATCAGCCAAATCACCAACCTGGTTACATTTAAAATTTATTGTGAGCAGTGAGGAGTGGGACGAGAAAAGGAAACAGTGACACCCTCCAACCTCATTCAGAGCATGAATTAGGAGAAATTCATAAAGTGGTATTTCATTCCAGTGTGAATTCTCTTTCTCGAAGTTTGTGATGGCCAGATATTTATATTATACCGAGGCTGCCTTTGTCTGATTGTCTGTAGACAGGTGACTCAGGGATAATGGTGCATGGAGAGCAAAGTGCAACTGGGACCACAATGAGATGTGCCACGACCTTACTTACTGGTGGAGTAGTGCCAAACGGCCGAATGGCCCCTTCGTGTCCCTCAGCCCTGTGTTATGATGTTCCATTCAGCCCTTCGGACCTGCTACACAGGGGCAGATCGAGGCCACTGCCATGGTTAGGTGCAGTTGTGGAAATGTGCTTGGAAAATGTAGGCTGGGCCAGAAAGTGCCCCCACCACCTCCCAATCCTTGTTTTCAGGCTTCCCCTCTCTGTAACGTCTGCTCCAAACGTGGGACATATTGCAGTCCCAGATACGCTGGGAATACAGACACAGCCCCCACCCAGGGTTAAAACAACAAATCCTCTGCTCTCCCTGAATGGAACGTTTTACAACACGATTTCCAGGAAAATAACCCATTACTTTCCAAAAGCACAGCATGTGAAATTAACAAATAGGAACAGGAGTAGGTCAATTGGCCTCTCAAGCTAGCCCTGTCACTTAATAAAAACATGGCTGATCTAATCCAGGGCTCAGCTCCACCTTCTTGCCGATGCCTTGTATCCCTCCACACCTCTCTGGGTCAGGCATTCACTACCTTCTGAGAGAAGACATCGGTCTGCATCTCAGATTGAAATCGATACTCCTGATTCGGTATCTATATCCTCGAGTTCGACAGTCTGCTCAGGAATAGAAACAACTTCTCAACACCTACCTTCTCAAGCCTCTTCTGTGTCTTGTATACTTCAGCAGTATTACTCATCATTCATTTCAACCCCAAATGGATGATCACCTCCCCATTTTAGACATTCTCAATAACTAAACCCTTTCATCCCAGGAAGCTGCCAAAAGTACCAACCTAGTTACTTGCTGCATCAGCATGCTGACTTTATGTTTCATACACAGGAAGACTCCAATATCCATTTGTGCTGCTCCTTTTCTGGAAGTCCTCTCCATTAAATAACAGCCTGCCTTTTGATTCTCAGTGTCATCCACAAACTCGGATGTATATTGTACTCATCTCCCTCCTTCAGGCTATCAGTATAGAGTGTAAATAACTGATGCCATTGGATTGATATTTGTGGTCCTCCAGCAGATTCCCTTATCATAAAGATCCATTAATCCTGACTCTTCGATTTCTGTGTTAACCAGTCATCACCCCATGTTACTACAGTATCCGACGTCCTATGGCTTCTGTTTTGTGTAAGTACTTTTATTTTGTAATACTTTGTGGAAAATCTCTGGAAAGCCTGGTGTTCTACCAGATCCCCTTTATCAAGTCGACTTTTTACAATTTCAGGCATCTCCAGAAACACTTTGCATGACTTTGCAGGGTAAAATATAATTACCCGTTCACAAACCCACACTGACTCTGTGTGAAGCTTTTCTAAATGTGCATGCGGGGCACGTTTTCCAAACTATACTAGTCCCATCTGCTTTCATTTGGCCCATATGCCTCTAAGTTTTTCCCAGTCATATATTTGTCCAAATGAGTTTTCAATGTTGAAGCTGTGCACACATCTCCCACTCTTCCTCTGGCAGCCCATTCCAAACCCACACCACACTCTGTGTAGAGACTTCGTCCCTTCGTCCCTTTTAATCTTCCCTCTTACACCTTAAACCCATTCCCTCTATGCTTGAACTCCCCCAGCTGGTGGAAAAGATCTTGGCTATTCACCCTATCCATTCCTCTCATGATTTTAAAAATTTCTACAATGTCAGCCCGCAATCTTCTACACTCTATCTGATACTAACTTCAAGAACAAGCATTTAAAGATAAGCACTGCAAATTTGGAACTATATCAAACATGACAGGTAACCAACACTCACCCCAAACTTCACAGTGTTATTTGTTTTTCTCCATGTTACAATACTAAGGCGACATGAAATGCTTACTCGTGCCAATAAGAAGTCAAGCACCTGAATTTCTTTGTCTGAAGGGTGTGATGATCACTATAGTGAAAACGTATCTGTGGCCAGACGTATATAATACCTCATAGTCAACATTTTCCCTCCTGGCATCCCGATGACCGTGTGTGGTTGTGTCTTCTTTATCTTGCAATCAATAGAGAGAACACCTTTCCCCCATTCCCAACTTAATTTAAATCCGTTTTTCAGTATCTTCTCATTCACCACTGCTAAAAGCCCGTTTATCTTTTGTGACACTCTCTTTTCCCTGCAACCCATCCACCTCCTCTGGCAAGGGATTAAAAGACCATTTTGCAATTGTATTCAGTTTTGAAGAAGTGTCACAATGGACTGGAAGCGCTCACTCTGTTTCTCTCTCTCTGCAGATGCTGACAGACCTGCTGAGTTTATTCAGAAATGAATAAGCACAGAACAAATTTTCAATTAAACAAATGACTATGGATACTGGAAATAAGACGATAAAAATGTTGGAGATACTGGGAGCTTTATAAAAGGTTCACTGGACCTGAAAATTTAACTCTGCATTCACTCCAGAAAATGCTGCAACATCTTGAGAAATTCCTGCAGCGATTTCTGTTTTTGAACAATTTCCAATGATGTACGTCAAAGATGCCCAAACATCTTGTCCACCATTGGGAACTGGGAACTGAACACATGGTGCAGAAGTTCGTTGATTCTGAAATTGCATAAGGTTGGCATCACTGACACTACAGAGCTCTGAATCATGGTCAGGGAGAACACCAGTGGGAAACAAGTTCACTTCGAACACAGAACATGGCACTTTGGAAAGAAGAAGATTCAGATTAGTACCTTAAATGGATTGAGTTTATGCAACAATTTGGAGGCGTGGCACCAAGGAAAAACTTGCAGCAGAATGAGAATCTGAAAATGGAAATATTTCCACATCAGAAACCAGAATAGGTCACTGAATACAGGGCTGATGGGTGGATGGGTCTCGGTGTGAAATGGGGAACAGTCAGTAGAATTAAATTGTAAATATTGAGGCTTAAACTGGGTTATCATCTGATGATGTAGATCACAGCAGCAGAAGAAGCAGAATTGTTTTCAATGACAATCTGAAGCGTTTTCCTCAGGATAATCCATCTGTCCACCATTACCATCAAGCCAATCCATGGGTCAGTGCCGAGAGAGGGTGAACATGCCAGGGTCGGAATCACATGCACCTAAACCTAATGAAATCCCATTAATGCGAACAGACTTGACTGGTTACACTACGAACAGCAGGGCTAACATCTGATGCAGAGGGAGAAATGATCCCAAGATTAACAAATTAGATTTAAGCTCTGTCGTCCTGTCAAATCCATGCATAAAAGTCGATGGACCAATAAATAACTTACTGGAAGAGAGGACTCCACAAATATCCACATCCTAAATAATGGAATAGCCCTGTATGTCAGTGTAAAAGATGCAGAATCTGCACCATCCTTAGCCAGAAGTGTTGAGTCGATAATCCACCTCACCCTCGTCATCATGCCCACAGAATCACAGATGGCAGTCACAAACCAATTCGATTCACTGACGTGAAATGAAGAAACAGCTGAACACAGTAGATAAGTCAATGGGCCCTGACCCCATTCCTATAATCGGACTGAAGACTTGTGCTACACAACAAGCCGTGTCCCTGGGGAAGCTGTTTCATTGCAGCTCTAACTCTCACATCTCCCTGGCAATGTGGAAAATTACTCAACTATGCCCAATCCGCTAAGAGGAGTATTACTGCAATCTGACTATTTACTAGGCCTTCAGTCCCATCACGACAGTTAAATTGGTGGGAGTTCTTTTTGACAGAGCTGTCAAGCAGCACATAAATAACCTGCGCATTGTGGTTTCTGATAGGTCCCCATGTGGAGGTGTTGCTGTTGCGGAAATGTCACTGGATTACTAATCCAGACCAGACTAATGCTGTGGCAGCTGGTGCAAATTAAAAACAATTAATAAAATATCAAGATCTAAAATTTGGTGTCAGTAATCGTGATCTTGTGTGCAACATCAATTGTAAACATCAATCTCCTTCCACAATGTACTTTCAGGAAGTGAATCTCCCATGCTTTCCTGGTCTGGTCTAAAAGTGACTCCAGACTAATAGACATGTGATAAACTCTTCAGTGGTCTCTCAATCGGCCAAGCAAGACACTTAATTATATCAAACTGCTCTAAGGTCTTAAAGGACGAGCCTATAACGAACACCAGGCCCCAGCCTCGTTATTAGAAAAGGGAATGGGAAACACAATCCTGTCGACCCTGCAGAGATCGCCTTGCTAACAGCTGAGAGCTTGTGACAATATTTGCAGAGCTTTCCCACAAACTACACGGAAACATTGTGACGGGAGTAGGTCATGCAACATATTGAGCGTTCCCTGTGCTCGTTAATGGCCGACCATCTCCTCAGTGCAGTTTTCCACATAAAATATTCATATCCCTTAATATGTGTAAACATTGTGAAATATAAAATGGGAACTTCTGTAGTGCCTTCAGCCCATCAGTTTTGCTCCTCCATTCAATATACAGGCAGTTCTCCGGTAACTTGTGTTGATTAAATACAATTTGGCTGCAATGTGATTCGTGTATCTTTTTCTCTAAAGTGAATTCCCATTTACTGTGACGTGATTCCTTGCTGGGAAACAGCTGAACAGCAAAACCCAGCCTCAGGATCCTCTCTCTGCAAAATGTACAAACAATGTGTTCAGCTAAAACAGGAATGCAATGTGGTCAGGAAGCCTTGAAACTGAAGCTGAAACTGGAACTTGTAGACTCCATTTAGAAAGAACTTTATTCCAAACTGTGGAGAGAATCTTGAGGAGACCTGGAATTCCCCATCGGCATCATGTGGTCAGTCAACCCACACGTGCTTTTTGGTGAAAGGTACAGTGCTCCAGTGAGTGACTGTAGTGTGAAAGTGTTACATTTCAACACTGTTCCATTACAGCATGTGAGTTAAAGATTTATTTAGACTGTCCTAGTGTGTGTGTTAGACCAAATTTATTTTTTGTTTTTTACTTATATTTTTGGGGCTTCGCCCCTTACGCTCTTTTTACCATAGACCCATTTTTAATATTGCACGATTTTCGACAACACGGTGTTGCACAGAAACACAGCTACGGCGTTATTGGAGAACAACCTGGACTGATAGCTGATCTTCTATCTTCACACCATACTCCTGCTCTCTCCCTATCCATTTAATTTCCAGAAATCCTTATTTATATTTAGCGCAATGACTTCCACAGCCTGATCTCGGAGAGAGTACCCTTGGTTCGCCAGTCTCAGAGTGCAGACATTTATTCTCACCTCAATGCAAAGTGGCCTGTCTGTACCTGATACTGTGGCCCCTTGCTTTAGACATCCGAGCCAGGAGAATTACCATCTCTGCTTCCAATCTGTTTCGCCCAATCAGAGTGTTATATACTTCACTGAGATCTCCACTCATTTTCCTAAACCTAATGGAACACAAGTCCAGTCCCCACGAACTCAGATCCCACAACAAGTCTGTCATCCCAGAGATCAGTCTGCTCATCCTTTACTGCTCTCTGTCAATGTCAGTTTTTTCCTCGATTAGAAACAGAGACCAAAACTACACACAATGCTGCACAATGTTCGAGATGGGGTCTCACCAAGGCCTTGTAGAGCTGCAGTAAGATACTTTTACTCCTGTACTCAAATCCCACTGCAATATTGCTTTCAGTGACTGGTGTACGGTGAGATCCAGATTCCTTTCAATGTTACAGCTCGCTACTTGCAGAGTCTATATACACTGGTCAGCGTGCCAATGCCATTCCCAGTATTGACTCCTGGATTCAGAACTCACTGTCTTGCATGGACTCGGACTGCATAGAAATAAACAAAAATGCAGCTTAAGGTGCTTTATACAGCAACATTTTTCAACCACTGCCTTTACAACTGATAGACTGCCATTCTATTGTTCCCATCAAAGTACACAACATCATATCTCTCCCATTGCTCTCCATCTGTCAGGTATTTGCCCAGACATTTCACTTGTCGCAGTAACCTTGGAGCTTTTTTACATCCTTCTCACCCACTCACAAGCTAGCATTGTTTCCTGCTTTCATCAAACTTGGGAATATTGCATTTGAGATACTCAACCAAATATATGATGGGTACTGGCAATAGCTGGCGCCCAAGCCACGATCCTTGCCATATCCTCCGGGCCTAGCACTTAAGAAAAAAACATTGCTTTATTCCTATTCACTGTTTCCTGCCAGCTCTGCCCTTGGAAAACAACCGTGGATTAGCCCCAGTCCCACAGGATTCGAATTTGAACAATAGGCTTGGGGCTTTATCAAAACTCTTTCTGAAATTCCAGTCGTACTGCACTGATAGCTTCTACATAATTTTGCTAAAAGCCACTTTCTCAAACATGATTCCGATTTCATAAATCTCTCTTGGCTTTGTCAATGCCCATTAATTTCAGTCCGATACTTTCTCTAAACTGTTTAGTTAATAATTTCAT
Source organism: Hemiscyllium ocellatum (assembly GCF_020745735.1). Lineage (NCBI taxonomy): Eukaryota > Metazoa > Chordata > Chondrichthyes > Orectolobiformes > Hemiscylliidae > Hemiscyllium > Hemiscyllium ocellatum. Next base: position 13,949,072 of record NC_083429.1, read on the forward strand.
TCTATTCCCTTTTTCTCATCAGACTAAAGTTCCCTAGTATTGCTGGGAAGCTTTATTTTTTGTTTTGTTTTCCTCTGTGAATGCATAACTGAAGCATTTGCTCCATAGTTCTGACATTTCCCGGTCCTCAATTCTCTGGTATCAAACTGTAGGAAAGCTGCACATTTTTTTCTCTTAATTTTGCTATTGACATATTTTCAGAAAATATTACAAGTTCTGTCTTATAAACGTTGTTAAGATATCCTACAGAAACCTATCAATTCCTATTTTAAAGTACTCAGTGATTGGCCTTCCACAGTCACACAATCACAGAAGCAAAGACTCTGTACTGTCAGAAATACAGCACGGTCTACATTAGACCCACTTTCCAACACAATAACGCCCGCCCCCTCACCCTCCCCCGCCGTCCCCTTTCTCACCTCCCTCTCATCCTGCCCTCCTTCATTCCCCTCTCTCGACCTCCCCCTCTCTCGCCCTCTCAATTCTCACCCTCACCTCTCACTCACTCTCCCCTCCCTCCCCTCACTCACCCTCTCCCTCCCCTTACTCACCCTCTCCCTCCCCTCAATCCCTCCCCTCTCACGCTCTCCATTCCCTCTCTCCCCTCTCTCACCCTCCCCTCTCACGCAGAATGAGGCTATTCAGCCCCTTCAGTCACTTACACAGGAACAGGAAGACACCATTCAGCCCCTTGAGTGTATTATACAGGAACAGAATGAGACCATTCAGCCCCTTGAGTCACTTACCCAGGAACAGGAGGAGGCCATTGAGCCCCGTGAGTCACTTACACAGGAACAGGAGGAGGCCATTCAGCCCCTCAAGGCACTCGCACAGGAAGAAGAGGAGGCCATTAAACCCCTTGAATCTCTTACAAAGGGGCAGGAGGAGGCCCTTCAGCTCCTTGTGACACTCACACAGGAACAGGAGAAAGGCAGTTAGCCCCTGGAGTCTCTTCCACGGAGCAGGAGGAGGGCATTCAGCCCCTTGAGGCACTTACACAGGGATATCAAGAGGACACCATCAGTCACTCAACGCTCTAACACAGGGACAGAATGAGGCAATCGATGTTGATTCCAGATGTAAAGCTTATGCCTGAAACAATGATTCTCTTGCCCCTCAGACCCTGCCTCACCTGCTGTGCTTTTCCAGCACCACTCTGGACTCGGATTTCGAGCATCTGCAGTCCTCACTGTCTCCTGATTAATATTCTAACATGATGAAGAATTGGAGCAGAGTCTGAACAGATTGCTCCATGTTGTTCCTGTTGGCTATGTTTCTGATTATATATATGTGGGACTTTAACGTGTTTTTTTTCGCAGTGAGGACAGAAGCGAAATGCTTTGTGTGAAGTCTCAAGGAGGCACCTTCCATCACCGAAAAGACAGCCTGGTGTTCTCTATGGAGGGCAGAAGCTGGTGGTAATGGCTATCTGTTTCAGAAGGAAGGCATTGTGGCTGCTGTTGGGAATTATGAACAACATGATATTCGGTGCAGGGTCACACAATAACTGCTTATTAATGTAGTGGGGTGTTAATTAAGGCTTAGAAACAATAAGGAAAGCCATGTTGGACTGATTAATGGACTCTCTGAGTTCAAATAATGCTGATCTTATTCATGTTGATCTTGTCTAGTACACGTCCTGTTCAGTGTAACTTATTTGCCTTACTCTGTCCAAGTCTATTTCCACCCTATGATCTGTCTGGCCATGTTTGGTATGATCTGACTCCACTGCTCATAAATAAAGTGTTTCCCTGTACTGACGTACACATGACAAGAATTCACCCAATCAAACATGGGTAAAGTATGGTCTTTCTCAATGTATCAATGTCTCTTCCGGAAATAAGTGATCACAACCGATCCTCAAGTTTCAGTGCAAGCGTCTCTAATCTCTCATAGCTCTACAGATTAAACATTCAGTTTCTTCACTCTCATTTCATGATACAAACATCTGTGTCTGTAGTAACTACATTATTGCTTACAAAGGAGATCAAATCTGTAGAGGTTTTCTCAAACATCTCTCGGCATGGATTCATAATTGTAGGATTATTTACTTTACTTAGATTCTTGAATCAGTCGACACAGAGAGCAGTAGACGTATTCGGTATATATTTCAATAAGGCCTTTGCTTAGGTTCCACATGATAGACTGCTCTGGAATGTTCGATCGCATAGAATGCAGGGGGAGCAGGCAAATTGGATCCACAATTAGCTTGATGTTAGGAAGAAGAGATTAATAGTGGAAGAATGCTTGTAGGACTGGAATCTTGTTACGATTTTTTATTCATTTTTTCTGGATGAGTGCATTTCCAGATAGGCAGCATGTATTACACGTCATAATTGCCCACAGGGCAGATAAGGGTCAAACGCATTGTTGTGGGTCTGGAGCCACATGGAGGCCAGACCAGGTAAGGATGGAATTTTCCTGACCCGAAGGATATTAATAAACTAGTTGAGAAGCTCAGGGGTTAGTGCTGGGCCCATTACTGTTTGTTATCTTTTACCAATGACGGGAATGAGATTGTAACAAGCATGATGATTAAATTTTCAGATGACACTAAAATATTCAGTATCGGGGACAGCGAGGAAGGTTATCAAAAAAATGCAGCAAGACCCTGAAGTGAACCGAGAAATGGCAAATGGAGTTTAACATAGATAGGTGTGAGGTCTTGCATTTTGGAAAGTCAAATCAAGGTAGGTGTTTCATGGTGAATGTGAGGGTCTTAACGGGGGTAGTGGACAGAGAGACTTTGAAGTTCAGGTTCACGGTTTTCTGAAAGTGGAGTCACAGATCGACAGAAGGCTTTTGGCACACTGGCCTTCATCAGTCAGGGCATTAATTGTAGAAGTTGGGAAGTTATGTTGCAGATATACAAGACATTGGCGAGGCCACACTTGAAATATTGTGTTCATTTTTTGTCACTTTGTTATAGGAAGGATATTATTAAACTAGAAACAATGCACAAGAAATTTACAAAGATGTTGCCACAACCCAAAGGCATGAGTTAAAGGGAGAGTTTGGATATTCTCAGACGTCTTCTTTAGAGCAGAGGAGACTGAATGGGGAACTTATAGAGGGATATAAGATCACGAGGGGCATGGATATGGTGAATGCTCTCAGTCTCTTTCCAAGGTTTGGAGAATCAAGTACGAGAGGCATCTATTTATTGTTAGATGGAAGGAGAAAAGGGAACCTGAGAGGCAATGTTTTTACACAGAGGCTGGTACGCTGATGTAAAGAGCTGCTAGTGGATGCTTTTTAGTGGGGGTGCATTAACAACATTTAAAAGTCATTGGGACAAATATATGGATAGGAAAGGGCTTGAAGGATATGGACCAATTGCAAGGGAATGTGTTAGTGTGGATAGATATTTACGATGTGGAGGTCGAACCCATCTGTTAATTAAAGCAAACACCCAGAAAAGCTCACTTTGCCGCGTAATTTGTTAATACATAGAACATAGAACATAGAACATAGAACAATACAGCACAGAACAGGTCCTTCGGCCCACGATGTTGTGCCAAACATCTATCCTAGATTAAGCACCCATCCATGTACCTATCCAGTTGCCGCTTAAAGGTCGTCAATGATTCTGACTCTACCACTCCCACGGGCAGCACATTCCATGCCCCCACCACTCTCTGGGTAAAGAACCCACCCCTGACATCTCCCCTGTACCTTCCACCCTTCACCTTAAATTTATGTCCCCTTGTAATCTTCTGTTGTACGCGGGGAAAAAGTTTCTGACTGTCTACTCTATCTATTCCTCTGATCATCTTATAAACCTCTATCAAGTCACCCCTCATCCTTCGCCGTTCCAACGAGAAAAGGCCGAGAACTCTCAACCTGTCCTCGTACGTCCTATTCTCCATTCCTGGCAACATCATGGTAAATCTTCTCTGCACCCTCTCCAAAGCTTCCACATCTTTCCTAAAGTGAGGCGACCAAAACTGCACACAGTACTCCAAATGTGGCCTAACCAAAGTCCTGTACAGCTGCAACATCACTTCACGACTCTTGAATTCAATCCCTCTGCTAATGAACGCTAATACACCATAGGCCTTCTTACAAGCACTTTCCACCTGAGTGGCAACTTTCAAAGATCTATGTACATAGACCCCAAGATCCCTCTGTTCCTCCACCTGACGAAGAACTCTACCGTTAACCCTGTATTCCGCGTTCTTATTTGTTCTTCCAAAATGGACAACTTCACACTTGGCAGGGTTGAACTCCATCTGCCACTCCTCAGCCCAGCTCTGCAACATATCTAAGTCCCTTTGCAAACGACAACAGCCCTCCTCACTGTCCAAAACTCCACCAATCTTCGTGTCACCTGCAAATTTACTGACCCACCCTTCGACTCCCTCATCCAAGTCATTAATAAAAATTACAAACAGCAGATGACCCAGAACTGATCCCTGCGGAATTCCACTTGTAACTGGGCTCCAGGCTGAATATTTACCATCTACCACCACTCTCTGACTTCGACCTGTTAGCCAGTTTTCTATCCAATTGGCCAAGTTTCCCTCTATCCCATGCCTCCTGACTTTCCGCATAAGCCTACCATGGGGAACCTTATCAAATGCCTTACTAAAATCCATGTACACTACATCCACTGCTCTACGCTCATCCACATGCTTGGTCACCTCCTCAAAGAATTCAATAAGACTTGTAAGGCAAGACCTACCCTTCACAAATCCGTGCTGGCTGTCCCTAATCAAGCAGTGTCATTCCAGATACTCATAAATCCTATCCCTCAGTACACTTTCCATTACTTTGCCTACCACAGAAGTAAGACTAACTGGCCTGTAATTCCCGGGGTTATCCCTATTCCCTTTTTTGAACAAGGGCACAACATTCGCTACTCTCCAATCCCCTGGTACCACCCCCGTTGACAGTGAAGACGAAAAGATCATTGCCAACGGTACTGCAATTTCCTCTCTTGCTTCCCACATAATCCTAGGATATATCCCGTCAGGTCCGGGAGACTTGTCTATCCTCAAGTTGTTCAAAATGTCCAACACATCTTTCTTCCTAACAAGTATCTCTTCTAGCTTACCAGTCCGTTTCACACTCTCCTCTTCAACAATACGATCCCTCTCGTTCGTAACTACTGAAGAAAAGTACTCATTCAGGACCTCTCCTATCTCTTCCGACTCAATACACAATCTCCCACTACTGTCCTTGATCGGGCCTACCCTCGTTCTCGTCATTCTCATGTTTCTCACATACGCATAAAATGCCTTGGGGTTTTCCTTGATCCTATCCGCCAAGGATTTTTCATGCCCTCTCTTAGCTCTCCTGATCCCTTTCTTCAGGTCCCTTCTGGCTATCCTGTATCCCTCCACTGCTCTGTCTGAACCCTGTTTCCTCAACCTTATGTAAGCCTCCTTCTTCCTCTTTACGAGACACTCAACCTCCCTCGTCAACCATGGCTCCCTCACAAGACCTATTCTTTCCTGCCTGATAGGTACATAAATATCAAGGACACGTTGTATCTGCTCCTTGAAAAAGTTCCACATTTCCACCACATCCTTCCCTGACAGCCTATGCTCCCAACTTATGCTCCTCAAATCCAGTCTTACAGCATCGTAATTTCCCTTCCCCCAATTGTAAAATCTACCCTGCTGTGCGCATCTATCTCTCTCCATAACCAAGGTGAAAGTCACAGAATTGTGGTCACCATCACCAAAATGTTCACCCACTAACAAGCCCATCACTTGTCCTGGTTCATTACCGAGTACCAAATCCAATATGGCCTCCCCTCTGGTTGGACAATCTACATACTGTGTTAGAAAAGCTTCCTGGACACACTGCACAAACATCGCCCCATCCAATCTACTTGATCTAAAGAGCTTCCAATCAATATTTGGGAAGTTGAAGTCGCCCATGACTACGACCCTGTGGCTTCTGCACCTTTCCAAAATCTGTTTCCCAATCTGTTCCTCCACAGCTCTGCTGCTATTGGGGGGCCTATAAAACACCCAACAAGGTGACTGCTCCTTTCCTATTTCTGACTTCAGCCCATACTACCTCCAACGGCAGATCCCCCTCAAACTTCCTTTCTGCAGCCGTTATACCATTTCTAATTAGCAATGCCACCCCCCTCCTTTTTTGCCACCCTCCCTAATCTTACTGAAACATCTGTAACCAGGAACCTCCAAAAACCATTCCTGTCCCTCTTCGATGCACGATTCCGTGATGGCCACAACATCATAGTCCCAGGTACTGATCCATGCCTTATGTTCCCCCACCTTATTTCTGATACTTCTTGCGTTGAAGTACACGCACTTGAGCCCATCTCTATGTCTGCAAGTATTCCCTGTCAATGCTACCTTCTCCACAGCCTTCCTACATTCTTGGACTTGCTGAAACACAGCTAGCTTACTTGCTGGACTACAGGTCCGGATCCCATCCCCCTGCCAAATTAGTTTAAACCCCCCGAAGAGTGCAAGCAAACCTACCCCCCAGGATATTGGTGCCCTTCTGGTTCAGGTGCAACCCGTCCTGTTTGTACAGGTCCCACCTTCCCCAGAATGCAGTCCAATTGTCCAAATACATGAAGCCCTCCCTCCTACAACATCCTTGCAGCCACGTGTTCAACTGCACTCTCTCCCTATTCCTTGCCTCACTGTCACGTGGCACTGGCAACAACCCAGAGATGACGACTCTGTCTGTCCTAGCTTTTAGCTTCCAGCCTAACTCCCTGAGTTCTTGAATGACCTCCCCACCCCTCTTCCTACCTATGTCGTTGGTGCCAATGTGTACCACGACTTCTGGCTGCACACCCTACCTCTTAAGGATTCTGAAGACACGGTCCAAGACGTCTCGGACCCTGGCACCAGGGAGGCAACAAACCATTCGAGAGTCTCGTCCTTGTCCACAGAACCGCCTGTCTGTCCCTCTAACTAGACAGTCTCCTATAACTAGCGGTCTCCTGCTCTCCCCCTTTCCCTTCTTAGTCTCAGAGCCACACCTCATGTCACAGAGCCCTTCACTGCAGCTTACACCTGCAAGGCTGTCCCCCCCCCAACAGTTTCCAAAGCTGTATACCTATTTTTAAGGGGAACGACCACAGGGGAACCCTGCACTGCCTGCTTCTTCCCCTTCCCACCTCTAACTGTCACCCAACTACCTCTGTTCTCCGGCGTAACTATGTCCCTGTAGCTTCTGTCAATCACCCTCTCAGCCTCTCGAATAATCCTTAGTTCGTCCAACTCCAGTTCCAGTTCCCTAACTCTCTCGGTGAGGAGCAGGATCTGACTGCATTTCCTGCAGGTGAAGTCAGCAGGAGTATCAGTGGTCACGCCCACTCAAATACTACTCACCTACCTTCCCGACCGGCTCTGCGCTTCGACCTCACTTCCGCCCGGCTCGCGCCGCTCTCCCCAGTGAAAAGACCGTTTGTCTTCAGGTAAGTGCTTTAAAAACTACTCACCTACCTTCCCGACCGGCTCTGCGCTTCGACCTCACTTCCGCCCGGCTCGCGCCGCTCTCCGCAGTGAAAATACATGATTGACAAAACTCTGACATGCCACTATTTAAAGAAAAATAACAATTCAATTTCTTAACGTTAATAGTCATCATTAACAAAAAACTATTCACAAATACAAGATCCCCTTTTCTTAACTGTTGTCTATCTGACTCCACCTCGAAAAAAACGCTGTTCCTTTAACCCACGTCTGAAACATTACATTCAATTAATCTCAAGACCACAGAGTCTCTGCCTCCTCTGCTGTCTTCAATCTTCCAGCTGCTGATATCCATGGGTCATCTTCCTTTGTTTTTAAGTGCAACGAGTTTTGACATGAAAAGGTATCTTTGAGAGTGTTTTAGGTGGCCAGTTACCTCTCCCACTCGACAGCAGTTGCTCTGCTGTTCAGTGGCAGTTACTCTGCATTTCGATTTCAAAGTGCCAGGTGCATATACTCCTCATCACACATTAAATTCTCATAATTTGATTATTTCCACTTGTCGGAACAATGATATTCAAATACATTGTCTTCTGGTATCCTGGGCATTATTTAAACTATTTCATATCAAAACAGCAACCAAAACTCAGGTATCATTTTACCAGACAATTGTTACATTTGGAAAAGTCTGACCATTAGCTGGCAGTTCTGGCTGTACATTATATTCAGCAAAATAAGTTCCATCTGAAAGTGACTAGACATGTTTTCAGCTGCATAACACCTTCCCCCCCCCAACCCCCCACTTCCGTTCATTTCAGGAAAAAGAAATGAAAGATCAGAATGAAAAGATGGCTTCATTTCTTTTCCTGTAATTCTGAATCCCAAAACTACGAAATGCAGAAGTAATTAATCTAACTTATACCTTTCATATTAATTCTGCACACATATGTAACATTGCAATATTCAAATGTAATATGCTTTCTTTCCTTTAAATCTGCAATAACACATCTGCTATCACAATTGTACGGCCCACAGCATGGATATTTTGGCAGTTAAAAGTCGATAACGTCAGACTCCAATGAAATATTTACATATTTTAGTCTTTAAATCTTTCAAAAAATGCAAAACGATAGTAGTTTTATACATTCATCTCCGACAGCCCGTTTTCCACATAAACAATCACGTATTGTCAGGCCAGTACTAAACTCAATAATCTTTCAAGAGTGGAGCATTTTCTTTCCGGTGGATGTTCGGTTTCTTTTTGACAAATGGCCAATTGGCCATTCCATTCCATTATCATGTTCCTACATCAATACCTCTCCAATCCCTATATCGCTAGCAACAATTGCAACTTTGAAGTGTTTCAAAATATTTGGTGTAGCTAAAACTGGTGCGGTAGTTAATGCTGCTTTTGAATTCTCAAATGCCTGCTGGAACTGTTCTATCCACCAATATTTTACGTCTTTGTCAGTAAACCCATCAGCAGTTCCACAACACTCCTAAAGTTTTGAACAAGCTTCCAATGGAATCCACTCAGTCCCAAAAATCGAAGCTTCTCTTTCATCGAGGATGGTTGTGGAAATTCCTCAACACCCTTCGTCTTTGTGTTCCATGGGGTCAAACTTCCATGTCCAATGTAATGCCCCAAAAACGTCACCTCTGACTTCGCAAATTCTGTTTTCTTGATGTTTATTATCAGTTTTCCTTCTTGCAATCATTCAAGGAGCTCTGCCAACTGTAACATGTGATCTTTCCATGACTTGCTAAAGACCACTGCATCTAACAGATAAACTGCACAATTTGTTAATCTGGTCACAACTCTTTTCATGAGTCTTTGTAATGTGGCTGGTGCATTATTCATTCCAAAGAGCATCACTTTGAATTGAAGTTGCCCTTTAAGGTGACAAACGCAGAAACTTATTTCACTTTCTCTGAAAAAGTTGCCTGTCGCCTGCTTGAGTGTTGTTCATCAGAACAGCATTCTCTACTTCCACCCCATACACAAAAGCATAAGTCCTCCCATCTTGGTTCTGCAAATGTCCTCATACTGCTGAAATGACTATAAACGGGGTTCATTGCTCCTGCATCAGATAGCTCGTTATCCTACCCCACTCCTCAAGGACTTCCTTGTTAATTAAAGGATTGTGCGTCACATCAAACTCCATGACATCCGTATTTGATCCCTCACTCTGCAGGGCAGTGACTACCAGGTGTTTCCACAGTTCCTTATCCCAATATTTGTAAGATTACAATGTACTCACATGACATACCTGCTATCTTTTTTTCTATCCAGCATCTTTACCAGACAGTTTCCCTGACACTACTTCTTCTCCATTAGGAAGGGGACACTAAACCTGGATTTGAAGGGAGTTCCCACTATTGGTGGCAAACCCACGAAAAGATATAGCATCATTTTTCATACGTTATACCTGCCACTTACTTCATTCTATGCTCCGCACTCTTCATGTGCTGTTTAACTAACTCACATATTCTAATCTCTCTCTCACCTCAGATGCATATTCCAAGTGTGAAATCTCCAACTTTGGTCCTGTTAATTTTTCTTTAATTAATTCCAAAAGACCTCACACTTCATGTCCGAATACTAACTCAAAGGGAATAAATTGAGCAGATCGTGGCATCTCTAATGACAAATAATTTAATGGGACACCTTTATCCCAATCATTTGGCCGACCCTGACAGTACACTGTTATTATGGTCTTCAGCGTCTGATGCCAACTTTCCAAGGCTCCGTGTGATTCAGGATGGGACGTACTTGATTTGAATTATTGTATACCTAAGCTATCCATGATTTACTTAAACAGCCGAATGGTAAAATGACTCCCTTGGACTGATGGGAACTCTCTCGGTCGCCCGTACTGTGTAAGGAAAGATACGAACCCCTCCACCACCCTTTTTGCTTAATAATCCATAATGGAATTGCCTCTGGTAATCTGGCAGACACATCCATTATGTTTACGAAATATTTATTTTCACTTTTAGTTTCGAAAGCGGGCCGACACAAATAATCATAACCCACGTGAAAGGTCCGTCGAATGCAAGAACTGGCAACAAAGACTCTGGTTTTTCATCCTGTCTGTGGCTTACCTACCATTCGGCATGTATGACACATAGAGTAAAGAATAAACACGTCCTTGTACATTCAAGGCCAGTAGAAATGATTGCATGCATTAGCCTGAATCTTCCAGGTGACCTCCTGCAGGTAGTTCATGTGATCCCCGTAACACTTCCTGTCTGTATGCGATCGCCAACACAATCTGGTCAACTTTGGCCCATTTCTCCTGTTATGGTCTCATTTTCATTTAGGACTCTATCTTTAAGTTGCTAACGCTCGACAATATGTTCTGATTCCTTTTCTGACTAGACATCAATTTATGTAAATTTCTGTTGCAAAGCCATTAGCCTTTCAGGACTAAACACCTCTGCCTCACCCTCTGCCTGATCAGGTTTTTCCTGCACTATTACATGAACAGCGGGCCAGTTAATGACATTTCCATTCCTTTGTCTTTCTCTTTATTTTTTGCTTCTTGCTGTAACCTATGACAGTGAGATCTTGTCATTACACAGTCTGGAAAATTTCCTGGGTATTTGTCTTTTAACTCATCAATTCTCCTGGTCTTCCTTTGACTTCGCCACCACAAGAGGTGTCACTCCCACCTTGGATCCTGCGAAATTGTTCTCAATAATAAAGCGGTATTTCGGAAACAGCCGGTCTGTCACTCACTCCCACCGTTACGTCCCCAATCTTGATTTAGATCTCTAATCCGGTCTTACACAGGGGAACACTACATTTCTGTTTGCATTCCACAAATGATCACTCTCTCAGGTAACATGTCAGAAAGAGTACAAATACTTTCATCATTTACTTTTAGATGCTGAGAAAATGTGAGGATTACAGATACTGGAGATCACAGTTGAAAGGTGTGGCGCTGGAAAAGCACAGCAGGTCAGGCAGCAACCAAGGAGCAAGAGAATACATGTTTCAGGCATAACCCCTTCATAAGGCAACTGGGGGATGGGGATAAAGAGTTCTGAGAGATATGTCGGTGGGTGGGGGATGAGTTGGACAGAAGGTAACTTGGAAGGCCATAGGTAGATGCAGGTGGGAGGCGATGCTGACAGGCCAGAGGATTGGATGAAGTGGATGGTAGTAGGACAGCTGGGACCCTCCAACCACACGGAATCAACGTCGACTTCACCAATTTCCAATTTTCCCCTCTCCCAATCTCATCCCAGATCCAACCTTTCAACTCAGCATCACCTTCTTCACCTCTCCTGACCGTCCATCTTCCTTCCCACATGTCCACTCCACCCTTCTCTCTGACTTATCACGATCATTGACACCTTCATTTTCCTATCGCTTTCCCACTGACCTTCCCCTCAGCCCCACTTCTACCCTCCTATTTATCTTTTACCCCCCCTTTCACACCCACCCCACCCTGCCACTTTCCATATGAAGGGCTTGTGCCTGATATGTCGATGTTTAAATGCTGCCTGACCTGTTGTGCTTTTCCAGTGCCACACTTTTTGAATAATAGAGATGAGCAGATCCCGTATCTCACAAAATTATACCTTGTTGTCCTTCTCCCCCTGTTCTTTCTGAGTAACCTTTCCCCACAGAGGTGAATCCTTTATAGAGATCAGGAACTAACTCCATACCCGTCCCCTGCCTAAGCTGAGCACTCTCCTGCAGCTCTTCAACTTTTCTTGGAGTTCCTTTACTACTTCCACTAATGCCACTGGCTTAGCCTCTTTTACCACATCTTTCTTTTTACCACAGGGCCTTTCTTCAATGACTTGCATTGTGACTTTGTCTCTCCCACTTATTGCAGTGAAGACAGATTTTCCTAGTGCCCTTCTTAAACCACCTGCACTGTAATTCTATGTGTTTCACTCCGATATTGTGTAAACACCTGAGGCCTTTTATCTCCTTTCAACACTCTTGGGCTTATTTATTAGCCTAAATAAACCTTTGCCAGTGTGCTCTCGATCTTTGTTCTGTAGAGTAGGATCTCCCCTTCTCCCAATTTCTATCCCTCACAGGAGGGAGATCCTACCCAAAGCTAAATTGTAGCTCATGCACCAATGTGTATTGACTTGCCATCTCTGCCGTGCTTCTCACTTCTCGAACTTGTTGTTCATTTGCATGAACTCTGATCATCTCTGGAAGTGAGTTTTTAAATTCCGCCAGCAAAATGATCTGTCTTGTCTATTGTTAAGGCCCATGCTCATCTATCAAAATGACTATGTTTAACTCTTTCAAACTCAATATAAGTCTGACCTGGTTCCATCATTATGTTTCTGAATCTCGCTCTATATACTGCTGATGACAATTCATAACCAATCAAAATAGCCTGTTTGACATCTGCCTAACCTCTTGACTCCTCATCTGACAGCGCTACACCTACCTCACTAGCTCGGCCGACCAGCTGAGTCTGAATTAGCATTACCCACAAGTTCACTGACCACTCCATCTGTCTATCCAATTTTTCAAATGAAATAAAAAAGGCAGCCACATTTTTCTTATCAAAATATGGCAATATTTTCACATATTTAATTATAGCCCTACCTTCTATTTTAATCTCTACTCAGTTAACTTGACTTTGCTGACTAATTCGCAACTTCTCAAGTTCAAATTCTCTCTTTCTGTTTCCTCTCTCTCTCTCTTTCACTTCTACCTCGCTTTCCCTTTCCTAACTCTTTCTTTTTGTCTCAATCTTTAATCTTCTAACTCCAAATTGCAATCCTTTTTTTTCTAACTCTACTGCACTCACTGTCAGTTTCTCCAGTACGCAAAAGTGCTTGACCATCTCCATTGCAATTTCAGCTTTCCTGTTGTACCTGGTTAAACCCAGTTCTAACCTATTTGCTAATTCTAAATATACGCCCTTCCTCTGTCTTTCTAAACTTTCGTGGCAAATTTGGAATCATTTTCAAGCCCCAGAACCTCTTTAGTAATGTTAAATCCCATTTATCTCACTTTTCATTGAATCATCCACATGTAACCAAAACTAAACATATTTAACGACCTAAGTTTTATTTAAAGATCTTTGACAATAATTGCCAAGTATTGGAATCTGCTGAGACTTTTTGTACTCCAAATCTGTTCACATATGTCCCAATCCTGAATGACAAGCTCTTAAATTGTTATGACATTGACGTCGAACCCCTCTGTTAATAAAAACCAACATCAAAAAAGACACCTCGCCTAGTAATCTATTAAAACACGAGTGACAGAGAACTCCCAAATTCCACCATTCAAAGAAAAATAACACGATATTTTATGAACACGAATAGTGAACATCAAACAACAACTATTCACATGTACAAGACAACCTTTTCTTAACTACTTACGATCTGACTACAACCTCAAAAATATGCTGTTCCATTAACCCACTTATTGAACATTACATTAACGTAGACTCAACATCGCACAGTCTCTGTTTTCCTGCTGTCTTCAGTCTTACAACTGATGATCTCCCTGGGTCACCTTCTTTCTGTTTTTTTTAAAGTAAATCAGGTATATTGGAAATAAAATGTTTTTTCTAATTTGAGACCAAAATGTTAGCTGTCCAGCTGGCTTTCCCATTAATTTTTAAAATACCAGGTTTATATCCTCCCCATGACATATTCAATTTTCATTGCTTGATTGGTTTCCAGTTGTTAAAACAATACAGTTTATCTTCCAGTGGTTTCTAGTATCCTGCGCATGATTCAAATTAATTGGTTACATACGAAAGTAATTTTTGGCATTGCAAGTAAGAGTCAGAACACTCTCCCTAATGTATGTGATCGATTAGGGGGCATTCTTTTTCTGGCCCGGTATGTTAGATATCTACCCCGTTTGTTGCCATGCTCAAATAACCTCTGTTTCTCAAGGGAGATTTCCCTCTTTGCTGTCTGAGCCCAGCATTCAAACTAGCTCTGAGGGCTGTAATCTGCTGCAACTTGGTTACAGACGGTCTGGCAAGGTATGCTGTTCCAGCTGCCTTCAGGCAATCCTCCAGCATATGCAGCTGCTCTGCCTTCGGCCACTTCTGGGTCGCCGAGTAAGAAATAATCACACTCCTCGCATAGGCCTTGGCAGTCTCCGAGACCGTCGACGTATTATGGGCTGTACCCAAATTAATGTCCCAAAATTTTTTAAATTCCCCCGAAAAATATTCAATAAACTTGCTATCCTTCAGGAAGAAAGGAGCCATGTGCCAGTGCCGTGAGCGTGTCCCATCACCACCGACCATTACCTCCATGTACACTGCTGCATGATCAGAAATGACTATCTTCCAAATTCTTCAGGACAGCACCGAATTCAAAAAGGTCAACAAGGTAAAAAAATGTCAATCCTCGAAAAGCACTTACGTGGCTGAGACAAAAAGTTGAAGTCCCTCTCCTCAGGGTGGGAAAAAGTGAGGTCTGCAGATGCTGGAGATCAGAACTGAAAATGTGTTGCTGGAAAAGAGCAGCAGGTCAGGCAGCATCCAAAGAACAGGAGAATCGACGTTTCGGGCATAATCCCTTCCTGAAGAAGGGCTTCTGCCCGAAACGTCGAATCTGCTGTTCCTTGGATGCTGCCTGACCTGCTGCTCTTTTCCAGCAACACATTTTCAGCACCTCAGGGTGGGGACAACTCCACACACCCACCATTCCCAACTCCCTGTTCAGGTACACCAACTGCCTGGATTTCGGGGACATACCCGCAAGACCCCGAGGCATCCTGTCCACTTCGGGGTTAATAAATCCGTAACAGTCTCCCTCTATTTCTGTATGACGTGCTCCAAGGGCCAGCAAACCGGAAAGGGCATCTGTTAAAATTTGAGGGCGCAGGATACATTCAAATTCTCATACATATTTCCATGTATTAAAGCTTTATGAATCAAAAATCACCCACATTCATGCTTAATTTGGTCTCACAGTTGAAATGGAAGATTCTTTTTAATTAGTTAGTAACCCTTCTGCTTTTCGAATTAAAGAATGAAAAATAACACACGTCTGAACACTGAGACCGAGCGGTGAGGAGAGAAGGTGCAGTCAAGCGAGGGCTGCCGGCAAGGTAAGGGCTTAATTTATATTTGGGCAGTGGCTAAACCCGTGATACTGCACATGTAGCATCATCATCCTGCTCCCCTACTCCAACCGGAAGGAGTAAACTCAGTAAGGTAAGGCTTTTATTTTTTTCTTTATCTTTCTTTTTCATATATTTCTGTGCGTTGTTTGGGTTTAGTTAGTTAATATAAAGCTATGCTTCCCATAGCAGGGGACCTCAGACCGTGGCACGTGCCTCTTGCTTGAAGTGCGAGCTTCAGAACGTGACTGACATTCCTGACTCTTTGACCACATGACGGCCCTGGAGCTGTGGATGGACTCACAGTGGAGCATGCGCGATACTAAGGAGATAGTAGACAGCACGTTTAGTGAATTGGTCACACTGCAGGTTAGGGTTGCTGAGGGAGACAGCGAATGGGTGACCAAAAGACATAAAAAGAGTAGGAACACAGTGCAGGTGTCCATTGCGGTCATCTCCCTCCAAAACAGTTACACCGTTTTGGATACTGTTGGGGAAGATGGCTCACCAGGGGAGGGCAGCAGTTTCCAGGATCATGGCACCGTGTCGTGTACTGCTGTTCAGAAGGGCGGGAAAAAGACTTGTAGGGCCATGGTTAATGGGGATTCTATTGTAAGAGGAATAGATAGGATGTTCTGTGGCTGAAAACAGGACTCCAAGATGGTATATTGCCTCCAAGGCGCTCGGGTCAGCGATGTCACTGATTGGCTGCAGAGCATTCTAAAAGGGGAGGGTGAACAGCCAGTTGTCTTGGTGCATATAGGCACCAAAGATATAAGTAGGAAACGAGATGAGGTCCTGAAAGAAGAATTCAGGGAGCTGGGAGAGAATTTAAAGGGTAGTGATCTCGGGAATACTACCAGTGCCACGTGCTAGCCAGTGTAACAATGAAAGAATAGACAGGATGAACACGTGGCTTGAGGGATGGTGTAAGCGGGAGGGATTCAAATTTGTTGGACATTGGACGGGTTCTGGGGATGTTGGGACTATTACAAAATGGACGGTCTACATCTGAACCAGACCGGAACCAACGTCTTTCGGGGAGTTTTTGATCCTACTGTTGCGGAGTTTGTAAACTAATGTGGCGGGGGCTGGGAACCAGTCGAGACTGGACACTGTAAGAATTGTGAAGATGGCATTAATAAAGGGAAGGGTAGGCAGAGAGCAGATGAGCACAAATAGCTGGTGGCATGAAATGCATCTACTTTCATGCAAGGAGTATAGTTTGTAAGGGAGATGAACTTAGGGCTTGGATTGATGCCTGGGAGTATGACATTATTGCAATCACAGAGACTTGGCTCATGGAAGGGCATGATGATTAACAATGAAACCCTTCAGACAGGACAGAGAGGGAAGCAAAGGGCGGGTGGGTGGGGTGGAATCAAGGACGATTTCACGGCTATGCTAAAGTAGCACACTATGGAGGTCTTGGGTAGTGAGGCATTATGCGTGGAGCTGAGAAATAAGGAGGGCGCAGTTACATTGTTCGGGCTGGATGACAGACCTCCCAACAGTGAGTGTGAGGTAGAAGAGCAAAGATGTAAACAGATTATGGAAAGATGTAGAGGCAATAGGGGAGTGGTGATTGGAGATTTTAATTTTCACAACATCGACTGGGATACACTTAACGTAGGGATGGGGTAGAATTTGGAAGAATTCCAAGCACGTTTTCTACTGCAGTATGTCAATAGTTGGACGAGAGAAGGGGCCATATTGGACCTGGTACTGGGGAACGAGCCAGGACAGGTGGTAGAAGTTGCAGTGGATGATTTCTTTGGGAACAGTGACCACAATTCTGGAAGTTTCAGAATATTCGCAGATAAATTAGAAAGTGGACCTAAGGGAAGAGTACTAAACTGGGCCAAGGACAATTATATCAATATTAGACTGGAACTCGGAAATGTGGATTGGACACAGCTATTTGAAGGGAAGTCCACATTTGAGATGTGGGAGGCTTTCAAAGATAGGTTAAAGATAGTGCAGGATAGGTATGTCCCGTTAAAGGAAAAGGATAGGAGGGCAAAATTCATGAACCATGGATGACAGGAGAAATGTATGACTAGCCAAGAGGAAAAGGGAAGCATACATAAGGTCTAGGCAGCTAAGAACAGAACGGGCCCAGGAGGAATATCAGAAGAGTAGGACAAGTCTTAAACAAGGAATCAAGCGGGCTAAAAGGGGTCATGAAATAGCATTAGCGAGCAGAATTTAGAATAATTTCACAGCAGTTTATTCTTGTATAAGGAGTAAGCAGGCAACTAGAGAAAGGATTGGTCCACTAAAGGGTAATGAAGGAAGGCTGTGTGTCGAACCTGGGAGAATGGGTGAGATTCTGAATTATTACTTTGCATCAGTGTTCACTGAGGAGAGGGGCATGATGAATATTGCGATTAGATATCGAAGTTTGATTAGTCTGGATCACATTGACATAAATAGGGAAGATGTGTTGGGTCGTCTACTGGTTATTACCATGGACAAATCCCCAGGACCGGATGTGATCTATCCCAGGTTGCTGAGGAAGGCAAGAGAGGAAATAGCTGGGGCCCTGACAGATACCTTTATGGCATCCTTCAATACAGGTGAGTTGCCAGAGGCCTGGAGGGTTGCTCATTTTGTCCCCCTGTACCAGAAGGGTAGTAGGGATATTCCAGGTAACTACAGACCAGTGAGCCTGACTCAGTGGTGGGAAAGTTGATGGACAGGGTACTGAGGGAGAGCATCTATTTATATTTAGAAAAGAATGGGCTTATCAGTGATAGGCAATATGGTTTTGCGCGGGGGAATTCGTGTCTTATACATGTAATTGAGTTCCTTGAGGAAGTGACCAAGGTGATAGATGAAGGAAGGGCTGTTGATGCCATATACATGGACTTCAGTAAGGATTTTGATAAGGTTCTCCATGGTAGAATAATGGAGAAATTGAAGTCATGTGATGTGCAGGGTGTTCTAGCTAGATGGATAAAGAACTAGTTGAACAGCAGGAGACAGAAGTAGTAGTTGAAGGGAGTTTCTCGCAATGGAGAAAAGTGACCAGTGATGTTCCACAGGGGTCAGCGTTGGGGCCACTGTTGTTTGGAATATAAAAAAGATGATCTGGAAGAGGGCGCTGTTGGTATGATCAGCAAGTTTTCAGATGGCATGAAGATTGGTGGAGTAGTAGAAAGCATAAGGGAATGTCAAAGAATACAGAATGATATAGATAAACTGAAAAATGTGTTGCTGGAAAAGCGCAGCTGGTCAGACAGCATCCAAGGAAAAGGAGAATCGCTGTTTCGAGCATAAGCCCTTCTTGCGGAATCGAAAATATTCCCGAAACATCAATTCTCCTGCTCTTTGGATGCTGCCTGACCTGCTGTGCTTTTCCAGCAACACATTTTTCACCTCTGATCTCCACCATCTGCAGCCCTCACTTTCTCATTTTTGATATAGATAGACTGGAGAGTTCGGCGGAAAAGTTGCAGATGGATTTCAATCCAGACAAATGTGAGGTGATACATTTAGGCAAGAGTAATTCTCGAGCGAATTATACAATGAATGGAAGAGCCTTTTAAAAAGTTGATGAGCAGAGAAATCTGGGAGTGCAGGTCCATTGTACCCTTAAGGTTGCTGCACAGGTGGATAGAGTGGAATGTAGTATGCTTGTCTTCATTGGATGGGGTATTGAGCATAACAGCTGACAAGACATTGGTTCGGCCGCTTTTAGAGTACAACGTACAGTTCTGGTCGCCACATTTCCAAAATGATGTGGATGCTTTGGAGAGGGCGCAGAGCAGGTTTACGAGGATGTTGCCTGGTGTGGAAGGTGCTAACTGTGAAGAAAGGTTAAGTAGGTTAGATTCATTTTCATTAGAAATAAGGAAATTGAGTGAGGACCTGATTGAGCTTTATAAAATAATGAAGGGTTTAGAAAGGGTGGATAGAGACAAGTCTTTTCCCAGGGTGAAGGATTCAACAACGAGAGGGCTCACTTTCAAGGTGAGAGTGGAAAGTTTAAGGGGGAACACACGCCGTAAGTACTTCACACAGAGGGTGGTGGGCGTTTGGAATGCGTTGCCAGCAGAGGTGGTAGAGGCAGGCACAGTAGATACATTTAAGATGCGTGTAGACAGATGCACGTGTAAGTGGGGAGCAGAGGGATACAGATACGTAGGAATTGTCCGACAGGTTTAGTCAGTACATTTGGATCGGCTCCAACATTTGTTGGAACACAAATGAGAAATTCTCAAAGGGCTGTTCAAGTGGAAATTCCATTCCCCAGAGGACTGTGGTGCCTAGATGTTTGCATTTATTCAAAGTTGTTTTTGTTATGGAGTAAAATGATATACAGACAGAAACGTGCTGCCTAGACCAAAAGCACATGAGGCAGTGACAAAGTATCTCATAGCCCACTCTTGCTGCTCAGTCCTGTGCTGCTATTTTGTATTCAACTCCTCACAGCTCCTACAAGGAGCAGATAGAGGTCACTTGCTCCAAATACCTGGTCAACAGTAACACAGGATCTCATTCAGTCCCTCAAGACTGTCACACATAGTTTGGTGTCCGTTGGAAAATGTTATTTGGTTGGAAAGTCGCCTCTGGTCTCTTTACAGAGTGTTTCCTCTCTGCAACTTGTGGTTCATTTGTTGTTGATATTATAGACCCAGATTCACCGTGAATACAGTCCCCATACCTCAACCAGACATGACTCACAAAATACTTCACTCTCTCTGATTGCAACGTTCAATAAAAGAACATTCAGGGAAATTACAGCCATTAACTTTGCAATTACTGAATATGACGGTAAAAGGAACAGGATCAGGTAATTCCGATGATCAAGCCATTGTACACCATCATGGCTGATCTACTGTTGGCAGTAACTGCTCTTTAATGCCCAATTCCTCATCCCTTCACTCTCTGACAGGTCAAACATCCACCTACCTCCTCCTCAAATGCTTTCAGTGATATAGCTCTCCTAGCTCTCTCGGCCAGATAATTCCTGACAGTGAGTATCTTCTGTGAGAGAAAAGCCCTCCCTACACAAAACACCAACACCTACTGATATGAACAAGAGGCGAACACAGGGGCACAGGAAAGAGCGAATGGCTTTGATACCAAGGCAGTATTTGTCAGAGGATGGCATCGATCCCACCTACTTATTTGAGCTGAATGTGCATCAGATTTAACCTTCCCACTGGCCGGGGTCTTTCAGAACACAAATAAAGAGATTTGGGGTCAGTCACCAACAATCCTCTCAGTCCCGGGACATCTCTGCAGAAGATCCACAGGTTAGCCTCCTCAGCACAAACATCTTCAGCTGCTTCATCAATGTATTTTCCCACCATAAGATCTGAAGTAAGTATTATGACTAAAGATCACAAAAATGTTCAGAACATTTTGTCCCCCATCAGCTCCTGAACCATTCTGTGTCCATGTGCAGCAAGACCTGGACAGCATTCCGGTTTGTGTTGTTAAAGTGTCGGTAACATTTATGTAACAGCATGGCCAGACACTGCACATTTCCACAGTTAGAAGAGGAGCTCATTCAGCATCTGAAACTGGTTGCACACGGGTATGAGCTAGCATTCAGGAAGAAGAAGAATGAGAGCACATTCAATCCTCTTGCCTGTTACACAGGAAGAAGAGTGGTCTGTTCAGTGCATCGAGCTGTTAAACAGGAACAGGCAGAGCACAATCAGACCCTTCAACCTGTTCCATGAGAGCAGGAGGAGGCTATTCATCCCCATGAGACAGTTATACAGGAACAAGAGGGGGTCATTGATATTGCAACATGACAAACCAATGAAACCGAGACGGCACTGATAGAGGACTCCATGATGTTAATCATGGTTCCATTGTTTGTAGAATGTGTGCTGTTTTAGCGTAGTTTGCTGACAATGAGGAGGGAAGCCAAATGATTTGTGCCAAATCTCAAGGATGCAACTTCCATCGCCGAGAAGACACACCCATGTTCTCCATGGAGGTCAGAATCTTGTGGGAATAATTAACTGTTTTAGTATGAAGGTATTATGGCTGCTGTAGGGATTGTGGATAACGAGACTTTCAGTGTAGGACCATACACCAAATGCACTGTATTAATGTGGAAAGAGTTTATTCAAAGACTGGCCCTCTGTCTCTCTCATGCGACATGGGGATTGGGTGTGGAGTGAGGGGAATGTTCTCAGAGGCCCTTAAACTATCGACAATCATGCAACCCGAGTAAAAAAAGAAGCCATGGAATATTTCAACGTATCAGTGTCTATTTAGATATCGTGAGTGACTGTCCTTCCCCTCAAGTTTCACTGCAATCGCCTCTAATTCTCTTACAACGCCAGAGATTAATCTTCACTGTCTCCTCATGATACCAGAATTCCAAGAATTAGTTTAGTAAAACTCCATTGCACACTCTCTGTGGCAAGGCGATCATCCCTTATAAAGGAGAGAAACTCTGTCCACAACATCCCAAATACTGCCTCAACAACATCTCAGCAATGATCACAATAAATATTTTTCCTCTTCGACATCTCCGTTTCTTTCCTGTGGCGTAAATAGATTTTCCTTCTCTCTACATTGCTGGATAGAGTTAAGACTTTTATAATGAAGGTATAGTTGCTGCTGTCAGGATTATGGATAATGTGACGTTCATTGCAGGATCACGCACCAATTGAACTGTATTAATGTTGGGAGAGTTTATTCAAAAGCCAGAGCCTATCTCTCTCTGTCTCTCTGTCTCTCTGTCTCTCTCTCTCTCTCTCTCTCTCTCTCTCTCTCTCTCTCTCTCTCCCCTCTTTCTCTCTCTGTCACAGTTGAAAAAGGGAGTGGGGTGATTGGGTGTAACGTTCTCAGAGGCTCTTAAACTATCGCGAATAATGTAATCTGAGTGAAAAAAAGCCATGGAAATTATCACCGTATCAGTGCCTGTTTAGAACATCATGAGTGATTGTCCATGTTCAATGCAATCACCTCAATCTCTCACTGAGCTTCACACACTGCTCATGTTGCCATCATCCCAGGGATTAGTCTAGTGAAACTTGAGATAACGGCTATCCACAGTACCCCAAATACTGCCTCAACAACACTCTCAGGGATTGTCCAAAACATCCATTCTCTTACTTAGACATCGCCATTTCTTTCCTGTTTCACAAAAAGCCATTCCTTCTCTATGCCATACGACTGAAATGGAATTTATAAGTCCCTTACATCTGTACGTCAGCATCAATAAAGCCAGCACCAGAGATTCCTATGGAGATGTGCATCAATCTCGAGGAGAATTTCAATGAGATTGAATACACCTACAATAGCCGATGATCACATACCTGAATGGAAATAAGATGTACCAACACAGAAAACAGGCAGAAAAAGGGAGCTATCTTTACCTTTATTCTTCTCTCACAGGATGTATGAAGCCCTGGTCAGGGCAAAATGTTATGGAGATATTGAACTGAGTGGCTGGTTCAGCTGTTCCACAGTACCATAAAGAGTAAAACGCATAGCTTGGATTTGTAGTGTCACACAGAGGATAGATCTTCCTGCTTAATTAAAACCAGCAACAGAGAAAAGATTTATGCCATGCAGTAATCTGTGATAATTCTAGACTCCAAATCTATTTAAAGTAAAAATTAACAACTTTATTCCTTAAAGTATAACAGAGAATAATAATCGAATGACTATTTACAACTTCTTCCTTTAATCTGTCTTTGACCTTCCCCCTTCACAATACTAGTCCGATAAGACACCTAAATAAGATTTACAAAACAAAACGTCTTATCTCAAAACCAGGAAGCTTTCGGTTCTTCTCCATATTCCTGTCTTCTTTTCTTCTTGTGGACTCTGCTTCACTAGTTACTAGTCAATAAAGGTACATATAGGAGAGCTATTTTTTACGCAGTCTATGCATGCTGGTACCTTGGCAGTTCTCCTCTCAACTGTCCAATTTTCCATGGTCTTGTACCGCCAAACTATTGGATTGTATCATTGGTTGTTACGATTGTCAATATAATAAATTAAAACTTGGTTGGAGGTGGGTATTTTGGGGTATAATTTAAAATTTGTTACAGTTGAATTTGTTTTGAGACAATAAGCTAATCAGGTTGTTCGACCAAATGTTACATTATATCTATTTTTCAGAACTCTTGTTGTCAGGTAGTTATTGTTGGTTTTTTATTCTCTCAAAGGCACAGTACTCCCACGTGTTCATCACAGAAGCCACACTGAAACCTGACGAGGGAAGCATGGCACATTGACTTCCCTAAAGGACTTCAGGCAAGCAGATTGGTTTTTATAACAAATGATAATGTTTGTTTTAAACTCCCCAATTTCCTTCATGAGATATCAACAGACTATTATTCTGTGGCTCTAAGTTTTGAGTCAATGGCTTGACCACCATCTTCCCTTATGCGCAGAGAACAAGTTAAACATTCTCAATAGCAATTATTTAGTGACGGACATGTGATTACAAGGAACGTGAAACTGTTGCATCCGGATTGAACAAAGGCACAAATGGTTTACTCAGATATTGCACTGAGACTGCGGACGAGACTGGGATACCATGTGGTGGTATTGGACAGGATTGGTGAGCGGGGAGGACATGGAGATGTAAATCTGTGAAGGACAAAATGGTTTATGGAGTTTGAGAAGAGTCTGATTCCTTCTTGCATATCAGTGAATAATGTATAAATCGTAGTTTGTTAGTTATAATATATAAGGAAATACATTTTTGTTTGGAACTGAAGATATTGACTTGCAAATTTACATATCATGAGTAGAAATTCAGTTCAACCCAGTTGAATAGACAAATATAAAGACTTACCAGGAACACCAACTATCACGAGGATGGGATAGTAACTACCTTGAATAATCCAAAGGATATCCTGGATCCTATATGCTAATGATAACCAAGTCTGAGAAAGCCATTAAAGACCCCCCCCCACCCCCGGATAAACTCCTGTCAATTGTTCGAACATTCCAGTCTAATGTTCTCAGATACTGATCCATTGTTGGAGCATTCCAGTCTAATATTCTCAGATTCTGAACAATTATTGTAATGTTCCTGTCGAATGTTTTCAGATTCTGATCCATTGTTGGAACATTCCAATCCATGGTCCTCAGATTATGAACCATTATTGTAACGTTCCTGTCTAACGTTCTCAGATTCTGATCTCTCCTCTCCCTCTCTCTCTCTCTCTCGAGCTGCTGATTCCTGTTAGTGCTGTAAGTGATGCTCCTGCTCACACTATGGGATAGCACATTGAACAGAGCCCATTTATCTTTCAACAATGGAAACTCTCCACTGGGATAATTAGGATTCACGGAGATTAACATTAATCACAGTCACTGAACAAATAGCTCCATTTAACCCCTTTGAGTTCAATATTTATTTTATTAAAATTCAAAAGAACGTTTAAAATTTACTCATTTAGCTTGGGATATGAGGGGGTGGCGGAGGGAAGGAATATTGGAGATGGTAGATTGATTGCATGTAATCATTCTATCTGCCTTGGATATGGGAGTAATGTCAAAGGATTATCAGAACATAAACAAGTTTCTCCGTTTACAAATGGAAACATACAGTCTGCAACAACTGATCAGTGATTATAATGTCAGTAAAATATGGAGAGACCTTTTCTAGTCCATAATCTGACAGGCAAATTTGCCTATGACTACATGAGTTGTAACAGGCAATGGCATGGATATGTTAACAGAGAATATGATGTGACACACAATTCAGATGGTTAGCCAAGGATCAGAGTGGGCAGATGAGTGTCATTCTGTTAATGTTGTCAACGTCAATCAACTGTGATTAAGTACCATGCATTGGTTTTCAATTTCAGTGTGATTATGTTCTTGGGGACATGGCTGCAGAGACTGGAGGGAGGGAACACGATATTTCCCAGTCATCAGTATTGGGATGTTACTCTTTATAAATCATAAGAAAATCAAATTCCAGGATACATCTCCAATGAGGAACGAGGAGAGCCAATATTAACCATAAGACCAGAAGACATTGAAGCAGAAATTTGGCCATTCAGCCCATTGATTCTGCTGCCCCATTCAATGATGGCTGTTAAGCTTCTCAACCCCTTTCTTCCGCTTTCTATCTGTAACCCTTCATCCCCTTTACAATCTATCTTACTCTTAAATATACTCAATGACCTGGCCTCGACAGCCTTCTGTCGCAGTGAATTCCATAGATTTACCACTCTCTGGCTGAAGAAGTTCGTCTTTAACTGTGTTTGAAAAGGTATTCTCTTTACTCTGTCCCTTTGGGTCCTAGTCTCCTCTCCATTGGAAATATCTTTCCAAAATCCACCCTCTCCAGGTCATTCAAAGTTCTGTAAGCTTCAATTAGGCCTCCTAACATCCTTCTGAACTCTATCAAATATAGACCCAGAACCCTCAGATGTTCTTCATACGTTAACCTTTTCATTCCTGGGACCACTTTCATGGATCTTATTGAAAAATGCTCCAGGGCCAGTACATCCTTCCTGAGATATGGGACGCAAAACTGTGCACAATAATCCAAATGTAGCCTGACCAAAATCTTATAGAGCCTCAGAAGTACATCCCTGAATTTATATTCAAGCCTTCTTGAAATAAATGGAATCATTTTATTTGCCTTCCCAACTGCTGACATCCTGCAGGTTTACTTTTCAAGATCATTGGACTAGCAATCCCACCACACCCCCCACCACCCCGAGTCTTCTGAACTAGCTCGCCATTTAGAAAATAGTCCATGCCTTTATTTTCCCTGGCAAACTGCATGATCTCACGCTTGCCCACGTTAGACTCCACCTACCACTTCATTGCTCACTCCCATAACCTGTTCAAATCCTTCAGCAGGAGAAAGTGAGGACAGAAGATGCTGAAGAACAGAGTCAAAAAGTGTGGTGCTAGAAAAGCTCAGCCAGTCAGGCGGACTCTGAGGAACAGGATATTCGACGTTTCAGTCATAAAGCCTTTATCAGGAATGAAGTGGGTGGTCGAAAAGGGGTTGAGAGATGAATGAGAGGGGGTGGGAGGAAGTTAGTTTGGAAAGCGATGGCTAAATGGAGGTGAGTGGTGAGAGTGGAAGATGGAGTGGATAGATGGGAAGGAAGATAGACAGGTAGGACAGTTCAACAGGCGGTGTTCAGTTGGAGGGTTAGGTCTGGGATAAGGTGGAGGGAGGGGAGATGAGGAAACTCGTGACATTGCGCTGGATACCATGTGGTTGAAGGGTTGCAAGGTGGAAGACGACGCGCTCTTCCTCCAGACGAATCAAGACGAGAATTTGGCATTGGAGGAAGCCAAGAACTTGCACGTCCTTTGAAGGGTGGTAGGGGGAGGCGAAGTATTCCGCCACAGGGAAGTGGGGCTGTTGGGTGTGTGACGGAGAGTGTTCCCTGAACCGTTCTGCAAGTTGACGTCCTGTCTCTCCAGTGTAGAGGTGACCAGGAGCAATGGACAGAGTAGATGACGTCTTTGGATGCACAGGATATTCTCTGCCTGTTGTGGAAGGATCGTTTGAGGCCTTGGATTGAGGGGAGGAGGAAGTTGGTGGCATAGGTTCCATACTTCTTGCAATGGCAAAGGAAGGTGCTGGGAGAGGAAGGTGGCTTGTTAGGGTCTGGGAAGGGGGACGCATGAACCTAATGAGTGGTGAAGGGAATGGTCTCTGCAGAATGCTGGTGGGGAGGGAAGTATATCTCTGGTGGTGTGGTCTGACTGTTGGTGGCAGAAATGCGGAGGATGATGCGTTGTTTCCAGAGGCTGGTGGTCTGGAAGGCGAGCATCAGAGGGGTGCCAAAGGTTGCTACTGAACCCTCCTGCAGCCGAACCACCTCTTCGATGCTACCTATTCCATCTTTGCACTGTTTGATAACTTATTCAGAATGACCTCAGTTCCTTCATGTAGACCATTAAGGCACAAAGGGAATTGTTGTGATCCTAACACTGAGTCTTGAGGAATACCACTTGTCACTGGATTCCATCCTGAGAAGGACACGTTTATCCCCACTCTCTGCTTTCTGTCAGACAGCCATGCATCTATCCAAGCTAGCACCTTGCCTGTAACACCTGGACCCTAATCTTTCTCAATAACCTCCTGCGTGGCACCTGATCAAAGTAACTTAGAAAGCCAGTGGATACCACCTACTGGTTCTCTTTGGTCAAATCTGCTCGTTACTCCCTCAAAGTGTTCTAACAGGTTTGCCAGGCATGAACTCCCATTGATGAAACAATGCTGATTTTGCACTATTTTGCTAATTCCAAGTATTCAGAAATCCCATCCTTCATGATGGATACCAGGATGTTACCCACAAACAAGGTTAGGCTAATCAGTCTGTAATTTTCCATCTTCTGCCTAACTCCCTTATTAAATGGAGTGTCACGTTAGCAATTTTCCAGCTTTTCCTGATTTTAGTCATTCCTGAAAGATTACCATTTTCACTTTCACTACCTCTTCAGCTATCTCCCATACACTGCTGGGGTGTAGTCCATATGGTTCAGGTGATTTATCCAAATTCAGGCCATTCAGTTTTCTAGCATGTTCTCCTTGGTGATGACCACCATATACAGCACTGCCCTCTCACTCTCTTCATTGATGCAAAGTTACTCATTCATTTCTTTGTTTTCCACTACTGTCTCTCCAGCATCATTTTCCAGTGGTCCATATTCACTTTTGCCTCTCCTTTCACTTTATACATCTATAGATCCTCTTACAGTCTCCTTTGTATTACTGGTTAGCTTACCTCCATATCTAATCTTCTCTGTCCTTTTTTTTGCCCCCGTTAGTCTTTGTAAGTTTCCCCATTCTCTAGTTTCCCACGGCCCCTCACCACATTTTCCGCTTGCTCTTTTGCTTGTAAGCACTCCCTGACTTCCGTCGTCAGCCGTCGCTGCCTCATCCTCCCTGTATCATGCCTCTATTCCTCGGCAAGAATCCCTGCTGTGTCTCCTGAATTAATCTTGGAATCTGCTGCCATTGCTGTTCCTCATGCTTGGCCCCTCTCCCAGTCAATTCTACCCAGTTTCTCCCTTATGTCTCTGTAGTTGCCTTAATTCAGCTGAAGTACTGTTACCTCTGATTCTATCTTCTCTCTCTCTCAAATTGCAGAAGAAATTCAACCATGTTCTGATCATTGCTTCCCAAGTTTACCTTCACCCTAATCTCCATTACGAATCCTGTGTCATTAAATCCAGTATCATCTGTTCCCGAGTGGACTCCACCAGAAGTTGCTCCAAAAAGACATCTCATAAACATTCCTAAAATTCCCTTTCTTGTGCACCACTACTAATCTGATGTTCCCAGTTCCCCTGCATACTGAAATCCCCCATGATTACTGTACTTTGCATTTCCTACACATCGTTTCTATCTCCTAGTGTATCTTGTGCCCCAGCTCCAGACTACTCTTTGGAGCCCTGTACAAGACTCCAACTGTGGTTCTCTTACCTTTGTAGTTCCTCAATTCTACCCACGCAGATTCTACACCATCTCACCTAAGTTCCTTTGTTACTATTGATTTAATTTCATTTCTTACTAATAATGCAAATCCACTCCCTTTGCCCACCGGCATATCTTTTCAAAAGGATAAATATCCTTAAATATTCAGATCCCCTTGCAGCCACATCTCTGTGATGTCCATCGCTTTATACCTGCCGATTTAATTCTGCGCCACAAGCTCATTTACCTTATTCCTTATACAGCATGCATTCAGTTATAACCTCTTCAGTCCTGCATTAACCGTCCCTCTTCTCATTGTCGTTCATTTGTGCAGTGTGCTTGAAGTTTGATGTGTTAAACATTTCCAGATGCTTTATCCTATTTGTGTGTGTGCTGGAGATTTTAATAATCTCTCCTGAGTCTGTACTCTTACCTCCTCTTTTAATTCGGCTTTTCGAATTAAACCCTATAACTGCACCCCCCCCCCCCGCGCGCGCACACACACACACACACACACACACACACTCATAATCAGTTGAAAGCTCTGTCTGCATCCCTGGTTAGGATTCACTCGGATTCTGGTCCCAGCACGGTTCAGATGATGACTGTTCCATCGGAGCAGGTCCTTTCTTCCACAGTTATAAAATGTGTTTATTCAACACAAAATGCAAGGATAAAACTGCTTTTCTGTACATACCAAAACATGAAAATTACAAAAAGACAATGTTGTTAAAATACACTTACTATGTGGAACATATATAAATTGTAATGTGAATTACCAACCCATGGAGGTGGTGTGCAAACTTTATCAATCATTGTTTGACCCACAGCTGAGATCCTGATTTCCCCTCTGCCAGTGATTCCCTTCACTGAGATTCCACCCTGCCTCTCACGCAGTGTCTAGAGGGGCTACATGTTCCTGTTGGCCCAGATTATTTAAATTAATCCACCTTCTCACTGGAGCCAATCTGTTGGTCTATTGGATTGTGTTTAGCTGTCAGCAACTCAGCTCTGGGATGTTCTTGGCGATAAGTGATCTGGGATGACAGCCAGTATCAGCATGGTGCTCACAGGGTATGGCACCAGACAAAGGGCTTACAGTCTGTGAGAGTTTCTAAGAAAAGTTTCTGTGTATTTCTCCTCATGCTGTCTCCTGATCTAACGTCACATTCTCTTGACACCCCTTGCTCTCACTCATTCTGTCGCTCCTTTTTTCACTCTGTTTATCTCACTTCACTGTCTTTCTCTCTGCTTATTACTCTGCCTCTCAGTCTAGCTCCGATCATTCCCTCTATTTTCAAGTTGTCAAGTTGGAGAGCTCATGGATGCATTTTGGGCTGAATGGCCTCATCCTGTGTTGTACTAATTCTGACGTTCTCTGACCCACAGTAACAAGTTTTGGTGCCTGGAGAGACAAGCTGGTCCAGACAATTAACCATTATCTCTTCCTATTTTCTGATATGCAGCGACATCGAAATATCTGTTCAAACAAGCAGATTCCTAACATTAAAATCAGCACACTTCAGACTGCCAGGCCACTGTGTTCCGTACCCTTTGTTTTGTTTTGTTGGTCTTAGCTGTACTGGGATTAATCCTCCTCAGTCACTGTACCTGTGGACCTATTCTGTGGGTTCTACAGACCCCTCTCCCACCGTCACCAGACACTAGTTTAAACCCTCGTAAAAGACAATAGCAAACCTGCCTGCCAGGAGACAGATTGCTGTCAGTTCAGGTCTGTCCCGTCAATCTTGTGTACATCCTACCAATCCAGGAATCCCAATGATCCACATATCGGAGATTGTTATTGGTTCATGTGCATCCCGTCATTTTTGCGTGTATCCCATTGACCTGTGAATCCCAATAATCCACTATATCATATAATTGCTGCCAGTTCAGGTTCATACCATCCATTTTGTGTATATCCTCCCGACTCGGGAATCCTAATGATCCACATATGGGAAATGCACCCCCCCCCCCCCCCCCCGACCAGCTCTTTGATCGTGTAATTAACTGTGCTACCTTACTATTCATCACCTCACTCGCACGTGACATGTTTTAATGTCTCCAGAATTCAAATATTCCTTCAGCACAACTCCAGCAAGGCCTTTTCTTTAATCTGGATAGATTTGATAATAAAAACTTAAGTGTGACGTCAGGAAAGGGAGACCACTGAATCAGTCCAATGACCACCGGATCTGATATCTATGCCCGCCACCAAACCTGTTTGACAAGGCATGCATATGGACCTTCTATTTGCAGATGGATGAGGATAAACTGAAGATTAGAAAATGTTAGAGCAGATGGATATAATTCAGTCTGTTTACTCAGCTTGGCTTTTCAATTGGATTCTAGTTATTCTGTTCCTTTCAATGGCAGGGTCTTTACCCAGAATTCCCAGCGGGACAGAAAGTTCCCAGTGTCGTTGTGTGCACAGTCCTGCTAATGGCGTATCCAGTGCCAGGCAATGGGGTGTGGAGATTCCCAAGGTGGCACAAGGAAAGGCTACATGTAGTGACGATGGACTGAGTGAACTGAGAGAGATTGAATGGGCATCCAGGGACACTGCACTCAGACAAATGTCCAGGCAAGATTCCTAAACACTCAGAGGAATCCGCGAACCACGGCTACTTTTACAAAAACCTGTCACATTTGCTGCAATTGTCCATCGAACAAAAGGAAACATGCTGGAGATGGTAGAAATCTGAAGCAATCACGGAGACGTACCATGGAGAGAGAAAAGAGTTAACACTCTCAATGCAGACACCAGAAGAATGTACAAAGTCCACACAGGCAGGGTCCATAGATTGGAAATGAACCCAAGTCGCTGTGCCACGATGCTGCCCAATGATGGATAATTAGGGTTAGTATAGTTAAAAGCATAGATACTGTTCTCCGTGATCGGGATTAAGAGTTCTGAAGGTTGAGTTGCTCGGGAATGGGACATATCATCTGGGTTGCAGAACTTGGAGCGGGAGGGGAATGATCCAGTGTTCAGGATCTGTGTAGGTACCAACAGCTGGACAAACAAATGACAATGAGAAGAGCGACGGGTAATACAGGACTGAACTATTATATCGGAATGCATGCAGTATAAGGAATAAGGTAAATGAGCTTGTGATTCATCCATAAATTGGCAGGTATGACATAGTGGGCATTACAGTGACATCACTGCGAGATGATCAGGATTGGGAGCTGACTATTCAAGGATAATCATCCTGTCGAAAAGATAGGCAGGTGGGCAGAGAGATAGAGTTTTCTCAGTATTAAGAGTGGAAATGAATCAATAATCAATATTAAGAAATGTAATAAGGTCAGATGGTATAGAATCTATGTTGGTAGAATTGAGGAATCAAAAAGGTGAAAAATACAGTTGGAGTTATATACAGGGAGCTGGGGTGTAAGATACACC
This sequence comes from Hemiscyllium ocellatum, assembly GCF_020745735.1. Taxonomy (NCBI): domain Eukaryota; kingdom Metazoa; phylum Chordata; class Chondrichthyes; order Orectolobiformes; family Hemiscylliidae; genus Hemiscyllium; species Hemiscyllium ocellatum. The sequence continues at coordinate 13,981,366 of NC_083429.1, forward strand.
AGGAGCTAGAAAGATCTGCAAGAAAGGCAAAGTTACAGTGATCATTTGGGATTTTACTATACCGATGGACTGGGAATTCAGATTGATAGTGGTTGGCAGGACAAGGAATTTGTGGAATGACTATGAGATGGCTTTTTGGAGCAGCTTGTGCAGGCAGACTGGATGAGGGGAGCTTAAGGTGTCAGTGATCATAATATGATTGAATTTAGTCTGCAGATTCAGACAGAGAAGTTAGAATCAGAAGTAACGGTATTACAGCTGAATAAAGGCATTTACACAGACATGAGGAGCTGGGTAGAGTTGACTGTGAGACTGGCCCAGCGGAAAAGACAGTGCAACAGCAATGGCAGGAGATTTTTGGAGTAATTCAGGATACAGCAGAGATTTATCCTGAGGAATAAGAGGCTTGTATAGGCAGGATAGGACAACCAAAGCTGACTAGGGGACTGAGGTGTAGCAAAAAAGCAAAAGAGAAATGATATAATGTGGCAAAGTGCAGTGGGAAACCTGAGGATTGGAAAGCTGACAAAGACAAAGCAGAGGGCAAACAACATAAAACCAGAAGGGAGCTTATTACATATGGGGGTAAGCTAGCCAGTAATATTAAGGAATACTGTAACAGTTTCTTTCTGTCAACATTGGACTGCTGGAAAATGATACTGGAGAGATGGTAGTGGGGAATGAGAAAATGGCCAAGGAACTGAATAATTACTTTGCATCAGCTTTCATAGTGGAAGGCACGAGTAATACCTTAAACATTCAAGAGATTGAGGAGCCCGAACTGAGTATGATGGCCCCCACCATGTAGAACATGCTAGAAAAAAATGTAATGGCCTGAAGGTGGTTAAATATCCTTGAACAGATGGACTACATCGCAGTGTTGTAAGGAAGATAGCTGAAGAGGGAGTGGAGGCAAGCGTGGTAATTTTTCAGCAATCGCTAGAGTAAGGAACGATCCCAGAGCACTGGAAACCCACTAACGTGACACCCATTTTTAACAAGAGAGTATGGAAAAAGATTTTTTAAAAACACACCATGAATAGTTTAACCTCTGTCGTGGGTAAGATCCTGGAGTCCATTGTGGAGGATGAGATTTCTGAATACTTGAAAGTATTTGGTAAAATAGGGCAAAGTCGGCATGATTTCATCAAGGGAAGTTAATGCCTGACAAATCTATTGGAATTCTTTGGAGAGGAAATGAGCAGCTCGACCAAGCATAGCCAATGGATGTTATCCACCTGGAATTCAAGAAGGCCTTTGACAAGGCGTCACACAGGAGATTACTGTGTATGATAAGGGCCCGTGGTGTTAGAGGGAAGGCAGTGGCATGGAGAGAAGCTTGTCTGTCTGGCAGAAAGCAGAGAGTGGGGATAAAAGAGCACTTCTCAGGATGGCAGCCAATGCCAAGTGGTGATCCAGAATGCTCAGTGTTGGAATCAGAACGTTTTACTTGTTACATTAAAAATCTAGATGAGGGAATTGAGGGCAGTCTGGCTAGGTTTGCAGACGATACAAGGATAGGCAGATGGACAGGTCGTTCTGAGGAAATGGAGAGTCTGAACAAGGATTTGGATAGTTAAGAGATCGTGAGATGCATTCCAACGTTGGAAAGTGTAAGGTCATGCAGTTTTTCACGAAGAATAGAGGCTAGGTCTATTTTCTAAATGGCGAGAAAATTCAGAAATCTGAAGTGCAAAGGGACCTGCGAGTTCTAATGCAGGATTCTCTCAATGTCAGCTTGCAGGTTGAGGCAGTAGTTAGGAGGGCAATTGCAATTATGATTGGGAGCATTTACTACGAGAGGAATTGAATATAGGAACTGACTGTATACGGCTCTGGTCAGACCACATGCAGAGTATTGTGCTCATTTTTGAGCTCCATCTCTCAGGAAGGATGTACTGGTCCTGGAGCGTGTTCAGTAGATTTTCACCAGAATGGTCATAGGAATGAAAAGCTTATTGCATGAGGAATGTTTGAGTACTCTAGATCTATACTTGATGAAGTTTGAAAGGATGAGAGGGAATGTAATTGATATAGACAGGATACTGAATGACCTGGAGAGAGTGTATGTTGATAAGATGTTTCCATTGGAGTCGGATCCGAGGGCACAGCCTTAGATAAAAGTGATCACTTTTTAGAACAGTGATAAGGTGAAAGTTATTTAACCATAGAATGGCGAATCTTTGAAATTTATTGCCAGAAGGCTGAGAGGTCAGGTCATTGAGTATATTTGAGACGTAGATAGTTTTTGATTATCCAGGGGATGAGGGGTTATGGGGAGAATGTCGGAGAATGGGTTTGAGAAACCTATCAGCGATGATAGAATGACGGAGAAGACACGACGAGCTAACTGTCCTAATTTATGCTCCAATGTCTTATAGTCTTCTGGTCTAAACCTTAAGGAAGTACCTTGCATCTCTGAGAAGATAGATTCATGTTCTTCATGAAGGTCAGAAGCTTTTAGGAATAGTTAACTGTTTTAGAATGAATGCATTGTGGCTGCTGTCGGGGTGATGGATAACATGACATTCAGTGCAGGATCACACACCAACTGTACTCTATTAATGTGGTGAGAGTTTATTCAAAACTTGGACCTCTCCGTCTCTCTCAATGGGGAGTAGGGGATGGGGTGGGTAGGTGTAACGTCTGCCCAAGCACTTAAACTATTCTGAATCATGCATCCTGAGTGAAATAGCAGTCATGGAATTTGTCACATTGTCTGTTTCGAACATAAGGAGTGATTGTCCATCCCTCTCAGGGTTCAATGCAATCACCTCTTATTCACTCACAGCGCTGAAGATCAACCTTCACTCACTCTTCATGGTGCCATCATCCCAGGGATTAATCTGGTGGAAATCTTCTTCACTCTCTCTGTGGTAAGGAGATCACTCCATATAAAGGCAAGAAAATCTGTCCACAATACTCCAAATATTGCCTCAACAGCACTCTCAGGTTTTATCACAATAATTCCTTTCCATCACTTAGCTGGCTGTATTTCTTTCGTGTGACACACGAAACCATTCATTTCCAATGCACTGCCACTGACGTAGAATTTAAAAACATCCTTATATCTGTAGGCCAGCATCAATAAAGCCAGCACCAGAGGTGCCCATGGAGATGGACATCACTCTTGGAAGAGACTCAGTCACAAAGAATACATCTAAAACAGCAAATGGCTACTGACCTGAATGGAACCGAGCCTTTGGAATATGGGATGCAGGCAGAGGAAGGGAGCTACCTTTCCTTTTGTACTGCCCTCACAGGATGTGTGCAGCCATGGTCAGGCCAGCATGTTATGCCATCCTGAACTGAGTGGCTGGTTCAGCTGTTCCACAGGACAGTACAGAGTAAAATATATTGCCGTATGTTTGCAGTTGAACAGAGACTTGAACAGAGAAAGATGACCCACTGCCTTCTCTAATGGGCAGAAGGGAAGCCGATATCAACAGATTATCATTCTGTGGTTCTGGAATACGAGCCAATGACGTGACCCATCATACACTGTCTGCTCATCTTTCAGATGTTGTGCAGAGAACAAGTTAAACATCTCAAGTGCAATTATTTTCCAATGGACACGTGGTTAGAAGGGACTTGAAACATGTATCTGTAATTTTAAAAAAAAAACAAACAATTGTTTATTCATGAATTGAACTGAGGCTGAGGAGGAGACTGGGACGTCTTAATGGTGCTACTGGACAGGACTGGTATGTGGGGAGGATAGGGAGATGTACCCTTTGCAGGAGAAAATGAATCAAAGAGGCTGAGAACCGTGTGTTTTCCTGTCGCGTATTGGGGAGTAATTTGTAAATAATAATTTGCTAGTTATAATTTCTAAGGAATAGAAATTTGATTGGAGCTGAAAACGTCGACTTGCACCTTTACAAAATCTGCATATCATGGGCATCGATTCAGTTCAGACCATTTCACTAAACCGACAGAGTGACTTACCAGGAACACCAACTATAGCAAGGATAGGATAGTAACCAGCTTGAATAACCATCAGTACATCTTCAATCCGATATGCTAATGATATCCAAGGCTGGGAAAGCCAGTAAAGACCATAGGATAAACTCCTATCCATTGTTGGACCATTCCAGTGTAATGTTCCCCGAGTCTGATCCATTGTTGGAACATTCCAGTCTAATGTTCACAGATTTCAATCTCTCCTGTCCTCTCTGAAGCAGCTAATCCCTCTTATTGCTGTTGGACATGCTCCCACTCACACTATGGGACAAAACACTGAAAGCATTCCCTTATTGATAGAAGAGAGAAACTCTCTAAGGACGCATACGATCCATGGAGACTGACAACATTACAATCGCTGAACAAATAGCTCCACTTCACCCCTTTGAATTCAATGCCTCTTTATTAAAATTCAAAATAATGTTGAACATTTATGCATTCTGGGTGTGATATGCGAGTGTGACTGAAGGAAGGAACTTTGAAGATGGCAGATTGATTGTGTGTAATCATTCAGTCTGTCTTGGATATACAAGTAATGCCAGAAATTTAACGGAATATAAACATGCTTCTCTGTTCATAAATATAGAAATAAATCCCGTAACTACTGATCAGTCATTGCAATATCTGTAAAACATTGAGAAAACATCTATCATCCATGATCTGATAGCAAAATGTGCTAAAAATATCGTGGGTTACAACAGACAAACAGCATGGATACGTTAACAGAGAATTGCATATGGCAAACACAGTTCAGATTGTTATTCCAGGATCAGAGAGGGCAGGTGTGGGTCATGCTGCTGATGTTATCGATGTTAAGGAACTGTCATGAAGTGTCATTGAATGGACTTCAATTACATTGTGATTATGATATTGGGGAAAAGACAGAAGACAGAGAAGATTGGGGGACATGGCTGATTCGACTGGGTGGAGGGACAGTGATGTTCCCCATTTACCAGAATTGCAATGTAACTCTTTATAACTCATATGAAGAACAGATTCAAGAGTACACCTACAATGAGGAATGAGCAGAGATAATGTTAACGAAATGCGTTTATGCAATATAACATACAGAAACAAAATGATTTTCTGCACACACCAAAGTACAAAGAGATAAGGTTGTTAAAATACACTCCTGATATTGAGCTATATAAAGTGAAACGTGAATTACATAACTAGGAAAGTGGCGGGCAAACTTCATCAATCATTATTTGACCCACAGCTACGATCGTGATTTCACCTCTGTCAGTGAGTCCCCTCACTGAGATTCTCTGGCCTACTCTCTCACAGAGTATCGGTGTGGGCGGGTGAGTCGTGGAGGCGGGGTGGTGGTTATCATTTCCTGCTGCTCTTGGCACAGTCTATATAAAAACTATGCTTTCTCAATGGAACCAACCTATTGGCCTCATGGGTTCTGTTTAGCTGTCAGTAACCCAGCTCTGTGATATTGTTGGAAATACATAATCTGGGATGACAGCCAGTATCAGCACGGTGCTCACAGTGTATGGCGCCCAGACAAAAGGCTTGCCGTCCAGAGGAATTTCTAACTTCTGTCTGTCCATATTTATCTACTGTAATGCAGTCTTCTGATCTGTCTAACTTCACCCTCATCTAACATTTTTTCCTCTCGCACTCAGTCAGTCACTCCCCATTCAATCCTCTCTCAGTTTATCTCCCTTCACTTGCCTTTTTTCTGTTTATTTCTCTCTCACACAATCTCTCTTCACACACTCTCTCTACCTCCAATTGTGCAGTTGGACAGCTAGTGACTCCACAATAAGCTGAATGGCCTCCACCCGTGCCATAATAATTCAGGTTCTCTGACCCGCAATAAATACTTCCTGGACAGGCATGCTGGTCCGGTGACAGGTACACAATCACCTATTATCTTTTCCTGCTCGTGTCTGGTGTACAGCTGTCTTGAAATGTCTGTTCAAACAAAACAGATTGAATGAAATCCGAGCAGTTGAGAAGACGTGCATGAGTGTGTATTTCAATCACGATTCAATGAAGGATGAGACTCCAGAATAACATAAGCAATGAATGAAAAACAGGGTAACACAAGAAATGGCAGCTGAGTACAGCATGTGGTTCCAAGTAGTTGTCATGATATTACCAATAGAAAAATTCAGAAAAATCAGCTCATGTTCTGTGGATCCAGGTTGCATCCCGCCACTGCAGATGGTGGAAATTCAATTCAATAATGTAAAAAATATCCCTGGAATTAAGAACCTACTGATGAGAATGAAATCATTGCCGATTGTCGGAAAAATCGATCAGGTTCACTAATATCCTGCAATGAAGGAATCTTCCATCCTCACCTGGTCTGGCTGACATGCAACTCCAGACCCAAAGCAATGTCATTGACTCCCAATCGCCCACTGAAACGGTCTAATGAGTCATTTAATTGTACCAATCGCTACAAAGTTTCAAACAAATGAAACCGGATGGACCACCTGTTATTGAAATGGGCACTGGAAAAGTCAACATTAGGAACATCACTGTAGAACCTGCAAAGTCTTCCTTACTAACATCTGAAGTCTAGTGCCAACATTGGAACAACTGCCTGACAGACTAGTCAAGCAACAGCCTGACATAGCCATACTCACAGAATCATAACTGACAGAAATAACAGAAATTAACATGGACAAAGGAGTATCTTACTGATAACCACGTAACGTCGTTCCTCAGCTGAATCAGTCCTCCTCCATGTTAACAATACTCGGAGAAAGCACTGACTGTGGCAAGGACACAAAGTGTGTTCTGGCTGGGGGATTTCAAACTCGACTGTCAAGAGTGGTTTTGGCAGCAGTCCGACTGATCACGCTGGTCGGCTCTTTAGGACATAGTTACTAGATTGGGTCTGCAGAAGGTGGTGAGGCAATGAACGAGAGGGCAAAAAAACATACCTGACCTCATCCTTACCAATCTACCAACTGCAAATGTATATGTCCATGACAGTATCGGGAAAAGTGACCACCACACTGTCCTTGTAGAGACAAAGTCTATTGTCTCCATAAACTCTGCTATGTTGTGTGGCATTATCGCCATGCTAAATGGCACAGACTTATAGCAGATCTAGCATTTCAAGACTGAGCGTCCATAAGACACTGTGGACCATCAATAGCAGCAGAACTATACTCCAGCACAACTTTTAACATCACGGCCTAGCATGTCCCCCACTAAATCATTACCATCAATCCAGAGGATTAATACTTGTTCAATGGAGAATGCCGGAGGGCATGCCAGGAGCAGAACCAGGAATATACAAATATAAAATGTTCAGCTGCTGAAGCTTCCAAACAGTAATACCCGCGTGCCAGATATCATAAACAGCAAGGGACAGACAGAGCGTAGCGATCACAGAACCAATGCATCAGAATTAAGCTTTGCAGTCCTGCTAATCTGATCCTGAAGGGTGGCGGACGATTAAACAACCCACCGGAGTAGGAGTCTCCACAAATATCCCCATCCTCAGTGATGGAAGAGCCCAGCACATCAGTGCAAAATATAAGGCTGAAGCTTTCGTTACAATGTTCAGTCAGATGTTTTGAGACGATGACCATTTCGGCCTCCTCCGGTGGTCCCCATCATTACAAATAGCAGTCTTCAGCAAATTCGATTAACTGCTATCAAGAAACGGTTGAATGCCCTGGATACTGCAAAGGCTATGGGCCCTTATAACATGCCGGCAATAGTCCTGAAGACTTGTGCTCCAGAACATCACGCTCCCCTAGCCAAGCTGTTCCAGTATGTTTACAAACCAACAATAGGGAAAAACTGTTTAAGGACGTTCTGTACATAAAATGCAGGACAAATTCGATCCGTCCAAATCCCGCCTTATCAGTCTATTCTCTATCATCAGTAAAATGATAGAAGGTGTCATCAACAGTGCTATCAAGCTGAACCTGCTCAGCAATAACCTACTCAGTGACGCCCAGTTTAGGTTTTGCCAGGATCACTCAGCTCCTGACCTCGTCACAGCCTTGGTTCAAACATAGAAAAAGGAACTGAATTCCAGCCCTTGACATCAAGGCTGCATTCTGCCAAATGTGGCATCAAGGACCCCAAGCAAAAACGGTATCGCGGGCCAACAATCCATTAATGGATTCATACCTGACAGATAGGAAGATGGTCATTGTTGTTGGAGGTCAGTCATCTCAGCTCCAGAACATCTCTGCTGTAATCCCTTCGGATAATGTCCTCGGTCCAAACATCTTCAGCTGCTTGAACAATGACCTTCCTTCCATGATAAGGTCAGAAGTGGGGATATTCGATGATGACTGCACAATGTTTATCTCGATTCGCAAATGTTCAGATATGGAAACAGTCCATTCCCAAAGCAATATCCAGGCTTGGGCTGGCAAGTGGCAAGTAACATTTGCGCCACAGAAATTCAGACAATGACTGTCATCAGTAAGAAACAATACAACCACTTTGTATTCAGCAGCATTATCATCACTAAACTCCCCCATTATCAATATTCTGGCGGTGGTGGGGGAGTCGGGGGGGAGGTGGCTCATTGACCAGAACATCAACTGGACTCGCCACATGAATCTAAGAGCAGATCAGAGGCTAGGAATACTGCACGAGTGACTCACCTCACCACCCATAGCCTGTCCATTATCTACAAGGCACAAGTCAGGAATGAGATCGAATGTCCTCACTTGCCTGAATGGGTACAGCCCCAACAACACTAAAGAAGCTTCACACAATCCAGGACAAAACAGCCAATTGATTTGCACCACATCCACAAGCATTCACTCCCTTCACCACGGTCACTCAGGAGCAGCAGTGTGCACTATCTACAAGACACAATGGAGGAATTCCCCAAAGATCCTCAGACAGCTCCTTCCAATCTCACGAACACTTCCATCTGGAATGACAAGGGCAGTACACTTTTGGGAACACCGCCACCTTTAAATTCCCCGCCAAACAAGTCAACATCCTGATTTGGGAATGTATTGCCGTTCCTTCACTGTTGCTGCGTGAAAACCCTGGAATTCCCTCTTTAGTCACTAGTGGGTCACCGCACAGCAGGCAGATTGCAGCAGTTCGAGAAGGCAGCTCAGCACCACCTTCTGAAGGGCAACTGGGGACGGGAATGAAATGCTGGGCACATCCAGCGATGCCCACATCCAAAAAATAAATGTAAACATAATTCCAAGTTGAGCATCTCAATGGGTCAGGTTATCTGATTTGACATGAACAGGAAAGCAGTGTTTCTAATATTGAAAATTTTAGACTTTTCTGTTATTAGAAGTGTGTTCAGTATTCGATGACATATTGTTGCTGAGTGCTGTGATAAATTGCACCAGTTTTATTTAAATCAACCACACTGGCGTAAAAGGAGCATTCCTTCGAAACTACCAGACAGAAAATGGCAATCATTGTGGAGAGAATGTACTCCCGCCAGATGAGACTCACTGATAGCAACTCATATTCAAAATATTAATGGAATACTGGCTGACACTGAATCCTTCCACCGTCCATATCACAGGGGTTACCATTGACCAGAACGTGAAGTCAAATCAACATACAAATATAAGGGTTACAAGAGCAGGTTAGAGATTTACAAGTCTATATGGAATAATAGACCCGGTGTCCTAAACGGCATGATATATAGCAATAGACTTAGGCCATTCAGCCCATTCCTTCACTCTGATACTGTGCCATTTTGCCATTGTCTCTATGAAAAGTGGAAATATCTGCTACACACTGACTGTATCAATCTTTGCAGTAATCCATTAATTTCAATCAGACACCACCACCCCCATCCCCACAATTCTTCTAACTTCCATCGTGTACACACACTGCCACTCATATGACAAGCTGTCATTCCCAGGATGGATCACCTCCAACACCAACAGATGTTTGTCCAGAGATAGTGTCCAAAACAGCTCACAATTGGCTAAATGCCGTCTGTCCATAGCCCATTACATTTACAGCAATATGTCTTCCGTCTTGCATTCTTGCTCTCTAGAAATGAATGCGAACATTGCTTTTGCTTTCCAAACTGCCAACTGAACATGCACGTTAACCATAAGAGAGGACGAGTGCTTCAAAATCATTTTGTGCTTCAGATTTATGGATCCCATTAGAACATAGTGTCTCCTCTAGTCCGCCTACCAAAGTGCATATTTTCACACGTTCCCATATTGTGTTACATCAGTCACGTGTTTTCCCACAGTCCTGAACTGTTCAAGCCTTTCTGCAGCTTCCCTACTTCCTCAATATCATCTGCAAACTTAGCAAAACTGCCCTCAAGTCCTTTGTTCAGTTTGTTCATATATAATACATTTCCTGGCTCCCTAAGGACCGTCCACCATCTATAAGGCACAACAGTCTCGGTGCTTGACTCCATTCAGGTTGAAGCAGCGCCTTGACTTGAATTACACCTGTAAAGTCTTCACTCCCTGCACTACTGACTTTCAGTAGAAGCACATCCTACCCCCTTTTGTTTTGAGTTTACTTCATTGTGGCGTACAATCCGAGTCTATTGATATCACTCTGTCTCAACACTAACTGAGTGGTGCTCACACCAACCATGTTATTGTGTATTGATGACGATGGAGGGAGGTCGGCGAGGGAATGTCTATGATGAATAACAGTGTGACTGCTAGCATAAAACCTGCCCCAACAGCCTGGGATGTACCTTTGCCCACTCTCACCGCTGCAGGCATGATCAATCTTCCTGCAGGTCAAATCAAGGAAAGCGACGGGCCTGGATAGTGTTCCTGTCTGAGCACTCTTATCCTGTGAGGACCAACTGGCAGAGGAATTCACATACAATTTCATCCTTTACCTCCCACAAGCTGAAGTCCCAACCTGCTTCAAGAAGATCAACATCAATCTTCATCATTGTGCTTCCAATTCAACCTGTTGGACTATAACCTGGTGTTGTGTGATTTTTAACTTTGTACACCACAGTCCAGCACCGGCATCTCAAAATCATAACATCAACTTTGCAAGTGAGAAATCTCATGCTTTAATGAATTAATGATCGCCGCCCAGAGGCTCTAACCTCAATAAACTAGCGTGATTTGGAAGTCTGGTTGTGGCCCACATTACCTCCAATCTCCCAGCCTGACTTGATCCCCTATAATATGCCGACTGATATAACGGGTCCATAACAGATGCTGTATTCCGAGACCTGCACTCATCCTTAGGACATCTGGACAACAAAGACACCGATTATCTTAACCTGCTGGACACACTTTCCTCATTCCTGATGAAGGGCTTATGCCCGAAACATCGAATTTCCTGTTCCTTGGATGCTGCCTGACCTGCTGCGCTTTTCCAGCAACACATTTTCAGCTCTGATCTCCAGCATCTGCAGACCTCACTTTCTCCTCCAAAAAAGACGCCTACACCGGACTCCTGCTCATTGAGTACAGCTCCAACTTAAACATCATTTTCCCCTCCAGACTGATCTCAAAATTTCAAGACCTTAGTCGCGGCTCCACCCTCTGCAACTGGATCCCCCGGTTTCTGACCCACAGACCACAGTTAATGAAGATAGGTATCTGCACCGCCGCCACAATAACACTCAACAGTGGAGCTTCTGGAGGATATGTCCTCAGCCCCCTACTGTACTGCCTGTACACACACGGCTGTGCCCCTCATCCCCCTACATCATTCCACGTACACACACAGCTGTGTCCCCCAGCCACCTACTTACTCCTTGTACACACACAACTGTGTCCTCAGCCCCCAACTGGACTCCCGGTACACACAGGGTTGTGTCCTCAGCCCACTACTGTACTCTCTATACGCACATGGCTGTGTCCCTCAGCCCCCAACTGTACTCCCTGTACCGACAAGGCTGTGTTCTCAGCTCCCTACTGTACTCCCTGTACAGACACGGCTGTGTCCTCTGCTCCCTACTGTACTCACTGTACACACACAGCTGTATCCCTCAGTCCCCTACTGTACTCCCAGCACACACACGGCTGTGCTCTCAGCCCCCGACTGTACTCCCTGTACAAACAGGGCTGTGTCCTCAGGCCCCTACTTTACTCACTGTACACACACAGCTGCGTCCCTCAGCCCGCTACTGTACTCCCTGTACACATACGGCTGTGTTCTCAGCCCCCTACTGTATTCCCTGTACACACCCGGCTGTGTCCCTCAGTCCCCTAATGTAGTCCCTGTACACACCCGGCTGTGCCTTCAGCCCACTACCGTACTCCCTGTACATACACGGCTGTGCCCTCAGCCCCCGACTATATTCCCTGTACACACGTGGCTGTGCCCTCAGCCCATTACTGTATTCCCTGTACACACACAGCTGTGCCCTCAGCCCCCTACTGTACTCCCTGTACACACACGGCTGTGTCCCTCAGCCCCCTACTGTACTCCCTGTACTCCGACAGCTGTGCCCTCAGCCCCCTACCGTATTCCTTGTACACATACGGCTGTGTCATCACCCCCAACTGTACTCCCTATTCACACATGGCTGTGTCCCTCAGCTCGCTACTGTACTCCCTGTACACACACGGCTGTGTCCCTCATCCCCCTACTGTACTCCCTGTACACACACAGCTGTGTCGTCAGCAGCCCACAGTACTCCCTGTACACACACGACTGCAACACTCAGCCCCCTACTGTACTCCCTGTACACCCACAGCTGTGTCCTCAAGCCCATACTGTACTCCCTGTACACACACGGCTGTGTCCCTCAGCTCGCTACGGTACTCCCTGTACACACACGGTTGTGTCCCTAAGTCCCCTACTGTACTCTCTGTACACACACAGCTGTGTCCCTCAGCTCCCTACTGTACTCACTGTACACACACAGCTGTATCCCTCAGTCCCCTACTGTACTCCCGGCACACACACGGCTGTGCTCTCAGCCCCCGACTGTACTCCCTGTACACACCCGGCTGTGCCTTCAGTCCACTACCGTACTCCCTGTACACACACGGCTGTGCTCTCAGCCCCAGACTGTACTCCCTGTACACACGTGGCTGTGCGCTCAGCCCATTACTGTACTCCCTGAACACGCACAGCTGTGTCCCTCAGCCCCCTACTGTACTCCCTGTACTCCGACAGCTGTGCCCTCAGCCCCCTACCGTATTCCTTGTACACATATGGATGTGTCATCACCCCAACTGTACTCCCTGTACACACACGGCTGTGTCCCTCAGCTCGCTACGGTAATCCCTGTACACACACGGCTGTGTCCCTCAGTCCCTTACTGTACTCCCTGTACACACACAGCTGTGTCCTCCTCTCCCTACTGTACTCTCTGTACACACACAGCTGTGTCCTCAGCAGCCCACTGTACTCTCTGTACACACATGGCTGTGTCCCTCAGCCCCCTACTGTACTCCATGTACACATACTACTGCATCTCTCATCCCCCTACTGTACTGCCTGTACACCCACAGCTGTGTCCTCAACTCCCTACTGTACTCACTGTACACACAGAGTTGTGTCCCTCAGTCCCTACTGTACTCCAATAGACACGTGGCTGTGTTGCCAAGTTCCAAGCATGCTTACTATACGTTTGCTGATGACATCACCAAAACAGGAGAGATATCAAACAACGATGAGTCTGAACACAGAAAGGAGATAGTGGGTTTGGTGGCATGGTGGAATGATAATAACCTCCCTCTCAAATTCGGCAAAAATAAAGAACTCATCATTGACTTTAGAAGGAAAGGAAGGGAACAAGCCACTATCTACATCAACGGTCGAGACAGTGCAGAGCGTCAAGTCCCTCGGAGTGATGATAACTGGCAACCTACCCTGGACTTCTCACATAGGTGTTACAGACACGATGGTTCAAAAACGTCTCTCCTTCCTCACTTGTCTCAGGATATTTAGCATGCACCCCTTCTACAGATTCACTATTGTGAACGTACTGTCTGGGTGCGCAATGGCCTAGAACGGCAACACTCTGCCCATGACAATCATAAACTACAGAAGATTGTGATCACAGCCCAGACTATGACGGATTCCAATCTCCCAACCATTGACTCTATTTACATGGCTCGTTGCCGCAGAAAGGCTGCCAATATCTATCCAAGATTACTGAAGGAAGGGAGAGAGGAAATAGCTAGGCCTTAACAGATATCTTTGTAACATCCTTGAACACAACTGAGGTCCCGGAGGACTGGAAAGTTTCTAATCCCCTTGTTTACGAAAGGTAGCATAAATAATCCAGTTAATTATAGACCGGTGAGCCTGACGTCTGGGGTAGGGAAGCTGTGAGAGAAGATACTGAGGGATAGGATCTATTCTCATTTCGATGAAAATGGTCTTATCAGTGATAGGCAACATGGTTTGGTGCAGGGTAGGTCATGTCTTACCAACTTAATAGAATTATTTGAGGGAGTGACAAAGTTGCTTGATGAGGGAGGGGCTGTAGATGTCATGTACATGGACGCCAGGAAGACGTTTGATATGATTTCCTTTGGTCAGGTTATGGAGAAAGTGAAGTCACATGGTGTCCAGGGTGGGCTAACTACATGGATAAAGACCTGGCTTGGCAACAGGGGACATGCGTAGTAGAGGAAGGGAGTTTATCCAAATGGAGAACTGTGACTAGTGGTGCTCCATTTAAGATGTTTCGGGAAATATACATGAATGGGCAGGGAGCATAGGGATACAGACCTTTAGGTAGAGATGGAGGATTTGGATCGGCGCAGGCTTGGACCGCCGAATGGCCTGTCCCTTCACTGGAATGTTCTTTGTTCTAACATTACCAAAGACCCATTATTTGTCTGTAAAGATCTCCCACAACCTCTTCCATCAGACTAAAAGATACAGATGCTTGAACACAGAGCAGCAAGTTCAGGAACAGCTTATTCCGGGCTGTTATTAGACTGATGAATGGACTCTCTAACCTCAGATAATGCTGATTTTGTACATATTGATCTCACCTAGTGCACGCCCTGTGCAGCATAACCTATATGCCTCTCAGACATGTTTTACAGCCATCGTTCAGTACATCCATTCTTAACATGGTCTTCCTGGACATCTTGGCACAGGACAAAATAAATCCTAACCTGCCTACACCCCCAGCTCCCTCCAGTGCTCACGCCCAGGTTTCTCCGGTCCTCACCCCACGTCCTCCCATTCCCCCAGCTCCCCTTGACCCTGTCCCCAACTCCCTGTGACCTTTGTCTCTCACTGTTTCTCTCACACTGCCTATTTCCCTGTGTTTTCCTTTTCCCTGTCTTCAGCTTCTTTCCCTGTACCTATTATCTTCCCTTCTCCATGCACATGTAACTGTTTGTTTCCTTGTTTTGTTTCCTTTGTCTCTTTGACTGACTGTCCATCTGTTTCGCTCGCTGTGTTCTCTCTCCTTCCCTTTGGGTCTGTCTCTTTGTCCTTCGTTGTGATGGTGATGGCTTCTCTATTCGTTTGAAGCAGGTGAATGGCTCATTTGTTCGATGTTGGCAATACAATACACTCAGCAAGGTTTTGGTACAGAGGACATTAATTAAAATTATCAGTTAAATTTCAATTGTTGTCAAAACAGCAACCAGAACGTGGGTATTCATTTAACAGCCAATTCTTACATCTAACTATTTTGAAGCCGCCCGTTTCCCAGTGGCAACTCAAAGCATTCTATTCGGGTGCATAATGACCTGACATGATAACTGCTCTGCCGAGGACCATAAGAAACTACAAACGGTCCACGGAAGACAACCTTCCGTCTATGTATGCTCTTCATTGTCACAGAAAGGCTGGAAACATCAAAGATCTCTCTCCCAAACTGGTAATGATCTCTTGCAACCTCTTCCAACAGGGAGGAGACACAGAGTCTTGAAAACATGGACCAGCATGCTCAGGAACACTTCCTTCCCTACCATTATTAGACTGACAAATTGACATCACTTTCTTTTCAAATAATATTAATCTTGTTAATGTCGATCTTACTTTGTCCACCTCCTGTGAAGCTGTAACCTTGTATGCCTCACTCTGTCCAAGGACCCTGTGATCTCTGTATTCATGTTTAGGGTCACGTGCCTGCACTACAATAAAAATAAACCTTTCCATTGTACATTTGATTAAAATAAATGAAACCAAATCAGATCAAACACGTGGACTGCAGTGGCTCAAGGTCTTCTCAAGGGCAACTGGAAAAATGAACTCATGCTGCCCCAGTCAGAGATACCCATATCTAATTAATGAATACAGGAAGATGACCACACTTAGGGAGGACAGACAGAGGGAATCAAATCGCTTTAAAAATGATCTTAGATATAAACAGGTTTCCCTCGCTATTTGTAAGTAGAGTGTTCCTACGAAACCGTTCGCAAGCTGATATGGTGTAAAGTACAGTAGCACTGATTTATATGGGAAGATTTTCGGCTTTCTTCGTAAAAGTTAAAATCCTGTTCGGATTTCTTTTGGTTAGTGAAACAATGTCATAATGTAAGACATTCGGAAAGGGAAGTGGCGAAAAGCGAAGTTTTGAAAAGTGGGGGATACCTGCATTTACAAGGGCATGATATTCAGGAAGTTGGGAAAGGCGAAAACAAATGAGGAGAATCTCACATTTGATTTCCAGCCCAGCTGATCATCATTCCCTTTGTTTGTTCTTTTTCTTCTTTATCTCTCTTTCTCTATTGATTCCTCCTCCCCTTCAAATCACACTTCCCTGTCAATGGTATTAATCACACACTCCTTTCCAGTTGCTTTCAGTTCAGGAAAGTTTCCCAGCACTTTCTGGCCGTTTCTTTGCATTTCTTTCCATAATTTCAGATTTTCAGCTCCTTCCTTTAGTTGATCTCACCTTCAATTTTGTTAATTCGTGGGATGTTGGCATCTCTGCCAAGGGCCGCATTTGGTGACCATCACTACTTGCTCTGATTATGAGGCCATTCCACAAGCCCATATAAAGTTAAGCACATTGTAATGGGTCTCAATTAACCCTAAGCGTGTAAGAGCATTAGATTTTTTTTACAGATGTTGATCAATGAAAGATGAAGGTTTTCAGACAAAATGTTGCTTTTATGTTTGCTTTTCGTGAAATTCACTTTTATTCCAATTCTTATCATTTCTATTTAAGTTCTGCTATCAGTTGTGGTAGAACTTGAAACAAATCACTTGAAACAATATCTTTAGTTTAATCATCTTTGCTCCTGAATTACATCCAGCTACATTTCTACATTCATACATTGTCCTAATCATGAGGTAATATCCGAGAAGAGAACAATTTTATGATTGAAATATTTGTAATCGGAAAAGTGGTCAGCAGAGAACTTGAAACATTAAGTCTGAATTTTACCAACGTGCAGCCAATGGTTTGTTCAGCAACAGCACTGACACAGAGGTGGAGATTGGGAATATTAGGAGCTGGGAGTCGACAGGTTTGGTGACAGAGAGAACACGAGACATAAGTAAGTTCAGGGCAAAAAAGAGATCTCGAGATAGTGCAGAGTTTTGTTCGCAGATGTTTGTGAGGGAGTTGTCTGCCATTCATGGGTAATGAATGGAGACTGCAATTGAAACTGAAGACAATAGTTTCTTTCTCTGACAAATATAGATAACAGAAATTGCAAAGAAGTTCAAACTTGTTTATGGGATGAATGAATGGACAGAGGTAGAGAACACCAACAATAGTATGAATAGGTGAGTAACACACCCTCCACCCCGCCCACAATAATCATCAGCACTGCTGATATCCAATATGGTAGAAATCCCCAAGAGGGGGAAATCTTGAAAAGACTCAAGGGAAACCTCCTCTCCATTGTTGTAAGGTTCCAGTCCGCTCTTCTCAGATTCAGATCTATGCCGCTGTTGATCTCTGTCACTGTTGGAGCTGATGCATCTGTTACTACAGTGGGATCGCACACTGAATGAAGCCTCTTACTAATAGGAGAGAGAAATCCTCCAGAGATACAGTTACATTGCACGGAGACTGACATCAATCACAGTCAGAGCAATACACCTTTCAATACAGCACATTCGGTTCACAATATATATGGACAGGACTACAATGTTGTCATTGCTGGCTATTGGTCACATCTCCCATCACCAATTGCTCTCGTGAAGTCAGTTGTGGGGGAGAATAAGAATATTTTCTTTTCGTAGGCGACATGATTCTATTCTGTTGTCCGTTTACTATGCTGTTACCATCTCTCCAAAAATCCCTCCACCCCCCAAAAGAATCACAGTCAGGATGTTGTTACTGTGCTGATCTCTCCTCCATGGGAACAAACGCCAGCGAACAGACTGTCATTGGGCACAGCCGCACTGAACATAGACAGGAAGTGTGGACTTCTCTGAATGTTCCTCTCACTGCTCTAATAAGGCACCGTTGGAACTTCCAGAGGGAATATGCTTCAGTAATTTATTTATATAGATTAACAGACTTCTAAATGCAGTTCATTTGCTGTAAACGATACTTTTTTTTAAAGCATTTTGGCCTAAGTCCAACACTAAAAGTGATAATTACAATGAACGTATAGATTTAAACTTATGAATTAATGAGTCAGGTTCAATGAACATGATATTGGCTGGGAGATAGGGTGGAATGGGAGCAGTGGCTGTGGAGACTGCATGGGCAGTACAATGATATTCCCCAGTCATCATCCCTCTTTCTGACAGACAGAATTAAATCTAATGCTTAACAAGGAAACAGCCAACATTTTGGAGATGCAATGCTGAATGACGATGTGAACTAAAAGGAGTGAATGTGATAAAATGAACTATATTTTATATACATACCATCTAATCATTGGGAATACAGATTGAGTAGGGTCACCGGACCTGAAACATTAACTTTGATTTCTCTTCATAGATACTGCCAGACCTGCTGAGCTTGCCCTCTAAGTTCTGTTTTTCTTTTTCTTGAGATTTATCATATTGTTCATATCTGGCAGGATACTTACAACTGAAAGCAGACACTAATAACTAAATGTGAAGGGCAATGGGGGCAATACAGGATACGAACAGAAGAGATATAGTCATTCCAAGCTGGAAAAGACAATGGGTTGAGTTCCCCCACTTTTACTGTAAATAATTCTGTAATATGTAATTGAAGCCTTTGGAGAGTGGTAGACAAGCCGGTTCAACGAAGATCACAGAGTGCTTCACCATCAATATTCCTATTATCACATGAAATTCAAGCTTCCTCTAAAATGTCTTTTCAACCAAGTGGAGTTCCTGAGATTTACAGGATAATCAGAAAAATATTCTTTTTTCCTTTGACTCTTAAAGAAGAAACAGATTTCGGCCCGAACACAGGTGTCACAGACACCAACTATAATAGGAACAAGAAAGGACTACATTGTCCATAGGTAACCAAATTCAGCATGTAGCCCTGTCAAGAAACATGAAATATAGTGATATGGAAACATGAAATACAAACGGAAAATGGTGGTAGAAGCGCAACAGATGAGGAAGTATCTGCAGAGCGAAACAGAGTTAACATATCGAAGATGATGTGACACTGTTCTGAAAAAGTCAGATTGAAATCAAATGTTAATTCTGTGTATCTCTGCTCAGAGGGTGCCAGACCTGCTGAGTTTCCCTCCATCGATTACTTTTTCTTTCTAAACTGTGACAAATTGAGTGATCGGAACGATATAAGCAAAGCTGCTATCTCAGTTGAATCTTGAATATTTGTTTATGAACATTAAATGAGAAATTATGAAGTTCCTATGTTTGACAGAGCTCTAAATATTCATGACATATTGCATTGTGATACAAAAACATTGTGAGACATTGTTGAAACAAAAAACGAAGTTGCTGCAGAAGGTCTGCACCATCGGTGCAGAGAAATCAGAGTTAACTTTTCTAGGTCGGTGGCTGTTTCTCAGAACTGATTGTAGCACTGAAAATATTGACTAATATAGAGCAGAGGTTGAATACTTGTTAGTGGAAACTGTTAGTATCTAACAATAGGGTGTGAGTAATGAAAGGCCACGTGAGAACTAGGCCTGGTGTCTGGGTAGGGGGCATTGAGGAGTTCAGTCCCTAAAATTATTGACCATTATTTTGAGTCTGAATGGCTGCAGGGTCCACCCGCGGAAAATGAGGTGTTGTTCTTCCAGCTTGCGTTGAAATGTCCTGGAACACTGCAGCAAGCCTGACACAGAGATAAAGGCCAGTGAACAGGATGGGGTATTAAACTGGCAGGCAACTGGAAACTCAGGGTCTTTTGCAGAGGTACATCTTGGATATTCTGTGAATTCATCAACCCAGTCTACCTTTAGATTCCCCAATGTAGAGCAGACCACAATGTGAGCAGCGAATGTAGCAGACCGGATTGTGGGAAATGTTTGTAGGATGCTGCTTCACCTGAAAGATATGTTTGGCCCTTGGATAGTGAAGAGGGAGGAGGAATTGGGAAAGTGTAACAGCTCCGCCAGGGGAAATGAAGTGTACCAATGGTGGGTGCTGGGGGAGGTGAGGAGGGGGGGAGGTGTGTGCAGTGAATAATGAGCGGAACAGGGTGTCCTGGAGGAAATGGTCATTTCAGAAGGTGCAAATGGGAGAGGAGACAAATATATGTCTGGTGGTGGCATCTCGCTGGAGGTGGGGAATGCGGACTGATGATCTTCTGCATGTGAATGCTGGTGGGATGGTAGGTAAGGACAAGGAGAACTCTTACACTGTTGCAGGAGGGAGGAGAGAGGGTGAGGTAGAAGTGCAGCAGGTGGGACAGAACTGGTTGAGAGCCCTGTCGAGAACAGTGCTGGGGAATTCTCGGTTGAGAAGAAGGTGGACATCTCAGAGGCCACATTTTTGAAATTGTCATCATCAGAACCAATGCGGTCGAGACAGAGGAACTGGGGGAATGGAATGGAGTCTTTGGAGGAAACAGGATGTGAGGATGTGTACTCTTGGTATCTATGGGAGTCGGTGGGTTAATACTGGATATCAGTGACAGGTCTATCCCCAGAAATAGAAGCAGAGATGTCGAGGAATGGAAGGGAAGTGTCAGAGGTAGACCAGGTGAAAGTGAGGGAGGGGGGCAAATTAGAAACGATGAACTTTTCCAATTCTGAACAAGAGAGAGGAGCAGCAGCTATGATACAATCTAAGTATCAGAGAAAGTGTTGTGGATGGGGTCTGAAATAGAACTGGAACAAGGAATGGTCTACATACCCCATGAAGGAGCAGGTATGACATGGGCCCACGTATGTATCGATACACCTCCTCTGTATGGCAGGAGCCGGCTGAAGCAATGGGTCTGCATGGGCAGTTCTGTTTGTGGAATTTCAGGAGTAGATAATAGCAAACTCTGTTATCAGAGGACCATCAGTTTCTGTACTCTTAGGAGGGAGTGAGTGAGGAGGGGAGGGGCGAGTGGGTGGGAATCTCCAGATGAAATGTGTCAGATTTAGTTAATAAAATAGCTTGATGTGCCATGGTAGGTTTATAGGACAACAGGTGACATGTGGTGGTATCAGAAATCTGGTATCCAGTCTATGAAATGTAGAGGTGAGTCCACCAGACGACAGCAGCACCACCCTTATCAGCACAGGCTGAATAACATAGTCAGGGTAGGACGGAAGCATACAGCGTATAGTCTGTTGAGATGGTGATAGGTTGGATAAGGTGAGGGGATACAGAGAACTTAAGACAACCAAACTCAAATGGAACGTTCTCAATGAACAGATAGAGTTCAAGTAAACGCCAGAGGAATGGGTCCAGGTGGAGGGAGAGTGTTGAAGCTGGGCGAAAGGTCTATGGGATGTGGAGTGCACTTTTGCACAAAGAAATGGACACTGAGAGAAGACGGTGGAAGAGGAGTTCAACATTATGTCGTGCCTGAAATTCATTAAAGTGGGGGCACAGAGGGATAAAGCTGAGACCTTTGCTGAGGACAGAACATTCAGCATTACAGCGTGGAAGGTTAGGAGGGATGGTGAATACACGACAGGAGGTGGGCTTGGCGGAGGGGATGGAGTCAGAGCACAGGGCATGGGTGGGGTGGCAGGTTCCAGAGGCTCATAGGCATCTCTAAGTTATTCCATCTTGTGGGCCTCGTATATCTGGCGAGCATGGCGAATGAGTTGGAGAATGAAATAGAATTGGGGAATGGTGCAGCCTTGAGCCAACGTGATGTGATGCTGTTAGACAGAGAAAATGTTGATCTCAGTGGCAATGGCACCGCACGACCAGTCCTCAGAAAGTAAATGACTGAAGATAATCAGAATCGTTATCTTATTGTAAACTTCTGATTTCATTGGGGTGACACTCAACCAGCAAGGTCTTACTTTTCTGAGCTTTAGACCAAACTGTGAAAACTGATGTACCTTGATGTTATTAATAAGACAAATCCATCCATGGTTTTGGAAGGCACTAGCAAGGGCAGAGTTTATTTGTCATTCCTAATAGCTCAAGGGAAGGTATCATTACTCATTGAGGAAATTACCAGCACAGAATTTCCTCCGATTCCCGTTGACCGCAGTTTCCTGAGGGTCAATAATGCGACATGAGTCAAATACTACTTTGATGGCACCTCAACTGACCTAGGACAGTCGGTTAAAATACTAAAGAGTAAAAGGGTAGAATATGGCATATTTGAACAATGTAGTCACTGTCCTCGCAATGTTTAAGGACAAACAGATGCATGGACTTCGGATTCTGAGGAGAGGTTTGTCCAGTTAGTGATGAGGCTGTTTGGTGAAGCGCTGTGGCAGAGAGACAGAAAAAAAAAACGTTCCACTCTGTATGGGGAAAAAACCACCCTATTCACGGTACATTACACAGTGACAGACATGCACTATTGTCTGTTCATATTGGGCATTGAACATCTCAAACTCATCATTCACTGATAACCAATAGCAGCACAGAAGCCAGCAGATCCCATCACCCCACTAGAAAGCTAAAAGGGTAAGGGATGGCCAGTGAAAGTGGGAGTAACTAGGGAACTGGTGTAACTTACAGTGGGAATAGCAGAAGAAAGATGATTGATCAGGTAATCTCACAAACTTTAAGAAGAGCCTATGGATATGCATTTGGTGATGCAGGCTCGCATTTTCATTCAATTCTTCTATGTGGTGGCAGCCACAAACACTCAGATATATTCTGAAGCAACAGCTAATGGCTGTTCCTCATTTGTTCCATTGACTGTACTTAGTAAGTGAGCCTCCAGTGAAGTACTGGTGTTATCTCGCACCTTCCATTTTAACGTTTCGGTTTCCTTGAGTTGGTAATGTAATTTCCAGTATCGATGATGACATTTCCTGCCGTTTTTTCTCACAGGATGGTAGATGGAGTAAAAATTGATGTGTTTGTTGACGGAGTTCCGGTTGGAATGCCATGTTTCCAGGAATTCTTGCGCTTGTCTCTGTTTGGCCTGTCCTAGGATGGATATGCAGACCTAGTCAAAGTGGCATACTTCCTCATCAGTACGTAAAACATTTGGATTGTGATCATGTCTTTTGTAGCTAGTTGATTTTCGTATATGCTGGGGACTAGTTTTCTGCTTGTTTTTTCGTTGTAGTGTTTGTTAAAGTTCTTTCAAGGCTTATTGTTCCTGGATCAGAACAGACAAAGATGTGAATATATTGCGGTGATCAAAAGTATGAAAAAAGTTGCAGAATAGAAAAAGAATACTCTATCAGTCGGCATTATAGCGTCAAGGAATTCGAATTTCAAGGTTGTCAGTAAAAAAGGTGGAAGAGAAATAAGGGAAAACGTCTTTATTTCGAGAGTTGTTACGAATTGGAATTGACCGGCTGGGAAAGTTGTGGATGAAGATTCAAAAGAAAACTGGATATATATTTGGAAATTATTAATTTAACGGGCAACAGAGAGAGGGCTGGCAAATGGGAGGTCCTTGAGAGATATTTTTGGAGCTGATGCATATATAATGACCAATGGCTTCCTCCTGTACTTTAAAGTTTTGTACTCTATTATGTGTTAGCTGTGAGTAAAAGTCAGTATCCAATTATGTCACTGTGTAAATGCTCGAAAATATCTGATTAGTTGGTGCAGCATAAACATTTAAAATGCAAGTATTGCAAGGTCAGCTTCATTATGAAGTCTAATTATTACTCAGAACATGAATATTTTACATGTTGTATTCCCATTACTAAAACAAATATATTATTGCTTTGGCACAAAACTCTTTGGAAAGCTCTGACTTTTCACTGACACAATATTATGTTCGTTGCTTTTTTTCACTCTCCACGTTTCATATTAAATATCATTCATTCTAAAAATTGGAAGTTTTCAAATTATTATTCACTAAAATTTGATAACACAAATAATTTATTTAGTTTAATGTTCACAGTCCATGATGAATTATTGCAATTTTTAAATTGCTGCCAAAAAGCTGAAGATCGTACATTTCAGTGAGGAATTAAACTGATTGTTTATATATAAATGTATAAGAACGCTAATTCTATTTGTATGTTCAATCGTTTGCTCACTCTGAACATGGAATCATTCAGAAGGCAACCACTTTAAAAATATTGGAGTGCCAAAACATTGCTTTGAATCCGGCATTGAATATCTAATTCTGATCACCACAAGAGTTATGGTCTTTCTTGATAAAATAAAATGGACATGTTTTACTTCTGTGTTAGAAAATCTTGACAGGAGTTTATATTTTAGTTCCATAAATATAGAATCAACATAATTGATTGAAGAGATTCTAATTCAGTTGAATGACTATCGTTCACATCTTATTTTTGCCCAATTCATGGAATATAGCAAACATCCGACTATTGTTCGGCTCAGTAAACTCACCATCTTGCAATGAGCTCTGCTGAAAATTGCTTCAAATTTATCTGAAATCATTTACACTCTTATTGGATCTCACAGCTGCCTGAGATACACAGAGACTCAGTTGCCTTTTCCAAAATCTGTACATTGAGTTTCTAACCTGGTTCGGGGCAGTCAGTCAAACATTACTTCAAAACAAATAATTTGGAATCCACCTTGGGCAGGGGGAGAACAATCCAACGACTATCACTGGTCTCAGTGTAGGCACAAATGTTGTCCAGGTTAAATACTAATGGCTGACCAGCAATCAAGTTTTAAAATTCATCTTCAGCCAGAGCCTGGCCCAGAGAGCAGACGTGTTGACATGGAGAGCCAGAATCACATCATACAAGTTACCTATGGTGATGAAATCTGATCTGCCTCCAAGATTCCATACACCTGCACCCCGGGTGAAGACGTAAACAAGTTGACAATCTATTACAGTGCCTTGTGCATCACAAAGAAACCTCTAAATCCATATCCAATAAATGGCACCTTCACATTCTCCAGTACCAAAATAAATTTGCACATCTCTGAGAATGGTCAGAGATTACTACATGGGACACACGGTAGAATGTACGTGAAGTAACCAGCAGCAAACGGCAATCCAAAAATCACATTAATAACTGAACTTGGCGGATTCCGTCTGGTTTAAGTAACCACACACATTATACTGGCTTTCAGGTGACTGTAGCAATGCACACCAAACTGGAGGTTTTGGCCTTACACCCCTCCAAAGCTTCCTGATCTCACACACATCACTCCCTCACACATTCAACAATTGATGACAATCTACAAGCTGGGTGAAACTGGAAGCACAGAACAGTGCAGAACAGTGCAGCACTGTACAGGCCCTTCCGTCTTTGACATTCTGTCGACCTTTGATCCTACTCTAAGATCAGACTAACCTACATACCTTTCATTATACTATCATTCATGTGCCTATCCAATTATATATCCCTAATATAGTTGATTTTACTACATCTGCTGGCTGTTCATTGTACACACCCACCACTCTGTGGAAGAACCTACCTCTGACATCACCCCTAAACCTTCCTTCAATTACCTTAAAATCATACCATGTCGAGAGTCATTTCCACCCTGGCAGAAAGTAAATGGCTATCCAATGGCTATTTGCGGATGGCACGGTGGCAAAATGGTTAGCACTGCTGCCTCACAGCGCCAGAGACCCGGGTTCAATTCCCGCCTCAGGAGACTGACTGTGTGGAGTTTGCACGTTCTCCCCGTGTCTCCGTGGGTTTCCTCCGGGTGCTCCAGTTTCCTCCCACAGTCCAAAGATGTGCAGGTTAGGTGAATTGGCCATGCTAAATTGCCCGTAGTGTTAGGTAAGGGGCAAATGTAGGGGTATGAGTGGGTTGCGCTTCGGTGTGGACCTGTTGGCCGAAGGACCTGTTTCCACACTGTAAGTAATCTAATCGCTCTATCTATGTCTCTCATCAAGTCACTTTCCATTCTCTCATCTATGTCAAGTCACTTTCCATTCTTCTTCGTTCCAATGAGGAAAACACCTCAAATTTTCTTTGTAAGACATGCCCTCCAGTACAGGCAGCATCTTGATAATTTTTTTTTAGATTAGACTTACAGTGTGGAAACAGGCCCTTCGGCCCAACAAGTCCACACCGACCCGCCGAAGCGCAACCCACCCATACCCCTTACCTAACACTACGGGCAATTTAGCTTGGCCAATTCACCTGACCCGCACATCTTTGGACTGTGGGAGGAAACCGGAGTACCCGGAGGAAACCCACGCAGACACGGGGAGAGCGTGCAAACTCCACACAGTCAGTCGCCTGAGTCGGGAATTGAACCCGGGTCTACAGGCGCTGTGAGGCAGCAGTGCTAACCACTGTGCCACCGTGCCGCCCATAATCTCCTCAGCACTCTCACCAAAACTTCCACATCTTTCCTAGAACGAGGCAATCAGAGTTGATCACAATATTCTAAGTTGGTCTCACCAGGGCTCCATAGAGTAGCAGCATAACCTCACAGCTGTTAAACACAATCTCTCGGCTAATGAACACATCAAACACATCCTTAACAACCTTATTAACCTGGGTAGCAACTTTGTGGGAGCTATGTCATGAACCATATGATCCTCCGTTCCTCCACAATGGAAGAATCCTGCCTTTAACCCTGTATTCTGCATTCAAATTCGATCTTCCAAAATGAATCGCATCCCACTTTCCATATTGGACACCATCTGCCACTTCGCAGCTGGGTACTGCATCCTGTCAATGTTCCTGTTGCAAACTACAACAGCCCTTCACTCTATCCACAGTTCCACCAACCTGTGTTACATCATCAAACTTACGAACCTACTCTTCAACTTCGTCATCCAAGTCATTTATCAAAATCACAAACAGCAGAGGTCCCAGAACCGATCCTTACTGAACACCACTGCTCACCTAGTTCCACACTGAATACTTCCCATTTACCAACACCCTCTGTATTCTATGGGCTAGCCAATTCTGTATCCAGACATATAGGTCTCCCTGTATGCCATGCCTCCTTACATTCTGAATGAAACTACCATGGGTGAAACTGGAAACACAGAACAGTGCAGATAAGTGAAGCACTGTACAGGCCCTTCGGTCTTTGACGTTCTGTCGACCTTTGATCCTACTTTGATACCTTGTTAAAATCCATGCACTCCGCATTCACTGCTCTCCCTTCTTCAGTGTGCTTAATTCCATCCTCAAAGAATCCAATAAGGGCCGTGAGGTATGACCTGCCCCTCATAAATCCATGCTGACTATTTCTACTCAAACCTTGTTTTTCCAGAATCCTCTCCAATAGTTTGCCCAATACTGATGTGAGACTGACTTGTCTGTCATTCTCAGGAAAATCCCTGTTTCTTTGCCTGAACAAGGGATTACATTTGCCACCCTCCAATCAACCGACACCACTCCAATGAAGAGTGAAGGGGCAAAGACCATCGACAAAAGCACAGAAATCTCTTCCCTCTCTTCCTGTAGTAACCTAGAGTGTTTCCCGTCTGGCCGAGGGATTTATCTATTCTTATGTTTGTACTTCAAACAGTCTGTATTTCACCTCAACTTGTTTACTCCCTAGCCAACCAAATGATTGACAGCTTTCCATTTCAGAGCTCTGCACAGTGCTGCCTTCCTGAGCAAGTATGGTTCCCAATATCCTGTGTATTATGGAATGGAAAACATGGGAAGCTTTGACTCTGCTGCTCCTCAGATGCAGCCTGACTGGCTGTGCTTTTCCAGTGCCACAATTTTCGACTCTGATCACCAGTCCTCACTTTCTCCAACACTGAGGGCTGTATCCTCTGCACACTGAGCTGGGAACTAATCAGCAGAAACTCATTGTATCTGGAGCTGACTTTTCAGTTCTGGAAAGTTGCATTTGATGAACACATTTACTAAAAAGGAATTTCAAATTCAACAAATATTCATTCAGTTCCAGAGTTACAGTTTTGGTTCATGAATTGGACAGGTTGATAACGGACAGTGAAGGACTGAAGAACTCCGAGGTACACAGTATTCCAGGTGATATATTCCAGGTTGGATGTGCTTTACCTTGATGCTGGTAATATTATCAGACAGACAGATATGATAAGGAAACGAGGTGACACGTGGAAGTGTGACATTTTTGCCAATACAGAGATGTGTTTAAGGGAGGTCGGGGCTAACAACTCAATATTCTGTGGTACCAGAATAAGAGTCAGGACAGAAGGGAGGGTAAAAGAGGAGGTGGTGTTGCCTTATTAATTATGGAGTTAGTTACTGGCGTAAGAAGGGACGATATCTTGAAAGGATCTTCTAAAGAGGCTTGGTGGTTCGAGCTCAGGATCAAAACCATGACAGAAACACTGCTAGGGATATATTGTAGACCCCCAGATAAAGGAAAGTACGGGAGCATGTATATTACCAAGTTATTGAGGTGTGTAAAACAATAATAGGCTAGTTATATTTAAGCATTTCAATTCCAAACATTCATTCGGTCAGTGATAATTTTTTAAGAGGGGCAGGAGTTTTGAAATTTATTCCAGAGAGCTTCTTATATCAACACAGAGCAGATACAACAATGGGTAGTGCAGTGCTGGGCTGTACAGTGGGGAACGAAGCCAGTCAGCTGTTCCAGGCAGAAGTGGGAGAGCATTATAGGACTAGTGAATGTGATATCACACATTTTGACTTTGCAAAGGAAAAGACCCCACAAATATTAGAAAAGTAAGACCTTTTTGCATTGGGGAGACAGATTTTATGGAAACAAATGACAGGATCTGGCCAAAGTGAAGTTGCTTCTGGGTGAAACTGTAGCAGAACAAGGTGGGGAGGGGGTTGGGGGAATCATTTGATTAAAATTGCATTGATGACAGTGTCGGCCCAGCATGTAACACCGAAGATAAAGTTTAGGAACACAATCCCAGAGAACCTCAGATGTCAACACAAATTCCGAACAGGATGAAAAGGGAAAGAGAAGTTTAAATCTGGTACCAAGTGAGCAGGTCAATGAAGGTCCCAAAAGAATATAGCAAGTGGAGGGCTAAGCTTAAAAAGTCATTGGAAGAGCAGAAGGAGGGGTGATAAAACATTAACGGGTAAGATTAGCAAGAATCCACAGTCATTTTGTTTTGGTTTATTAAGGGGAAGAGGATAACGCGGGAATGAATGGGAGCATTAGAGACTAAGAGGAGAGCCTGTTCACAGTGCCAGAGAATATGTTAAACACATCCTACAAATCGGTCTTCAGTTTGGAGAAGCAGTTCCTGGATTCAGGGAGAGTGACCGTTTGACCCTTGAGCAAATTGACACAGGAGCTGAGGAAGAATTGGAATTTTATGCAAGATGGAGTGGGTAAATCACCGGATTAAAGACCACCAAGCCTCACATCAGTGAGAGGAAAACAATTGTAGAAAATTTGGAGGACTGTTGAGGCTGGATCATTAAATATCTTCAAGGCTGAGACAGACAGATTTTTATACAAGCATTACGGGGAAATCACAGGAAAGTGGAATGGGGTATTAACAAAATAAATATAACCTAATCGAAGGAAAAGCAGACTCAGTGAGAGGACAGACATATTGTTGCCCCTACGTCTAATGGTGTTCTTTTCCAATTACCTTGTATTCACAAGAACATCAACCTCTTTCACTATGGAGTGAGACACAGTTTGGAATGCAATCGAGGGATTCAAGGACTTCATAAACGCAATACAAATGGACAGAAAGTACGAGAGGACTGCAATAACACGGATTGCCTGTTAGGGTGAGGATTTGCATCGACACAATCACCACTACCAGAAGAAAGACCTCAGCAAGACACTCTACAAGGCCAAGAGAAGACCTGCACTGGGGAGCAGGTAGTCTGGGGCCAGGTATCAAGGAGTGCTGAAGGCCTAAACACTACATCACTGTGGTGTCTCCTTCCTTCCCTGACCAAGATTAAATGTGGAGGGGTAGGGAGACATGCCATTGTAGCAGAGTAAGCAGGAAGGCTTTGACATGAGAGGCTTCGGACAGCTCAGCTCAGCTCAGCAAAATGTACAGGGAAACTCAAATAAAGTCATTTTAACTTTATTGTTACAGCAGTCAAGATGGCATTTAGGGCAGTTGCACGCTCCATCTTATGAGATGTGGCAGCTCAGGGAGAATTCAACTGTCCCTGATGGTTACATGTGTGGGCACGCCAACCAGCTTCAGCTCCAGGGAGACCATGTTAGGGAGCGACGCTGGGCGGCAAGGTGGATCATGGATTAGCGCAGCTACCTCAGAGCACCAGTGACCAGGGTTCAAATCCTGCCTCAGGCAACTGTCTGTGTGGAGTTTTCACATTCTTCCCATGTCTGCATTGGTTTCCTCCCATATTCCAAAGATGTGCAGGTTAGGTGAATTGGTCATGCTTAATTATCCGTAGTGTTGCGTGTAGGGGAGTGGGTCTGGGTGGGCTACTCTTCGGTGGGTCGGTGCGAACTTGTTAGACCGAAGGGCCTGTTTACACACTGTAGGTAATCTAATCTAGGATGCACTGAGTGTCATCCGGGATACTAACAAATTCATAGACACGCCCCTAGTTATGTTTCTTTAATGACTGTAATATTCCAGTCCAACGATCATCATCCTGAGTTCATTAGCCTTATATGTCAGTCCTGTTGCATTTAAATGAACACAATTTAATCCAACAGACGTTCCTTGCTTCCTGTCATGTTCCAGGCAGAGAGTAGATCGGCGACCACACTGAATGGCAAAGGGAGTAGGCAGGGATTGCAGGAATCCCCTGTGGCTATTACCCTCGGAAACTAGTACACCATTTTGGATTGTTGGGGGCGATGTCCGTTCAGGGGAAAGCAACAGTTGTCAGGTTGGTGGTACGACCATTGATTCTTGAGCACAGCGGGAAAGGGTAAAGGTAAACATGGCGTTAAAGTTAAGAGGGTCGATTGTTAATGGGACAGATCAATGATTCTGTGGTCACAAACCGGAATCCAAGATGGTGCATTATCTCCCAGGTGCTCGGGTCCAGGATGTCTCCAAGTGGCTGCAGAACATTCTCAAGGGGGAGGGTGAGCAGAAGAAATCATTATGCACGTTGGCACAAATGATATCCGTAGAAATAGGGATGAGGTCCTGCAGCGTAATTACAGAGAGCTAGGAGAATCATTCTTTAAAAATACCTTGACTGTGACAATCTCCTGAGAGGGAGATTAACGTCAGAGACTTGCACTGAAGGGGATTCCAATATCTTGGCGGCTAGGTTTGCTAGGGTTACTAGGGAGGGTTTAACCTAGATTGGCAAGTGGTCATATCCTCAAGAGCAGGGAGGCAAGTGGAAGGAGATACAGTAATCAGAAATAGTAAGGTTAGGCTGGAAAACGACAGAGAGAAAGTAATGCATTTTGGATTAAATTGCATCTGTTTCAATGCACGAGGGCTGACAGGTAAGGCCAATGAACTCAGGGTATGGATATGTAGGTGGGACTGGGATATTATAGCCAATACAGAAATATGGCTAAGTGATGGAAAGGACTGACAGCTTAATGAGCTAGGGAACAGGTGCTTAAAGTGAGACAGAGATGGTGGAAGGAGGGGAGGAGGAGTTGCATTTCTGATTAAGGGGAGTACCACAGCAGTAATCAGAGATAAAATAACTGATGGATCACCCAATGAGGTTTTGTGGGTGGAGTTAAGAAATAGGAATGGAATGGTGAGGTGTTGGGGTTGTAATATAGGCCCCCCAAAGAGTCAATAGGAATGAGAGTAACAAATATGCAGGGAGAGAGGGGAGACCTGCAGGAGCAATAGGGTTATCATACTAGGGGATTTTAATTTTTCTAATACAGACTGGAACGGCCAGAGCGTTAAGGGATCTGATGAGATAAATCAGTTAAATGCGTCAGGAAAGTTTCCTCAAGCAGTATATAGAGTGTCCTACTCGGGAAGGGACAAAACCGAACTTTCCTTAAGGAATAGGGCTGGACAGGTGACTGAATTAATAGTGGAGGAGCACTTTGGGACCAGTAACCAAAGTTCTATTAGATTTCATATAGAAATAGAGAGGGACAAAACTGGTCAACAAGTTCATGTTCAAACTTCCGCCGTGGCTCAGGTACAGGCAGCTGGGATCAAGGGAATCCCTGGAGATATATAAGAGATACAGGAGTTCACTGAAGAAAGCAATCAGTCGGGTGAAAAGGGGGCAAGAAAGAGCCTTGGCTGAGAAGATTAGGATGAATCCAAAAAGGTACTTAAATATATTAAAAGAAAAAGCAATAACTGGAGAGAAAATAGGACCCATCGAAGGCCAATGTGGACAAGGATGTGTGGAACTATAAGTGATGGGTGAAATCCTCAACGAATATTTCTACTCTATGTTTACCGTGGAGAAAGACATGATGACTTCAGAACTTGAGGAAGTCAGTCGTGATATCTTAGGGACAATACATGTCATAGTAGAGGAGATTTGGACATACTAGAATGTTTGAAAGTGGATAAATCTCATGGTCCTTACCCGCGATATCTAAGAATACCTCAAGTGGCTCCAGAAGAATTTTCGGCGACCCTGGACTATAATGTTGATCATCACTGACCACAGTGGATGTCCCGGAAGACTGGCGGGTAGCAAATGCCATGCCCTTATTACAGGAGAACTGCACAAAAAAAGCCTTGGAACTACAGACCAGTAGGTTTAACATCCGTGGTAGGTAAGTTACTTGAGAAGGTTCTGAGGGATAAGATGTACATGTATTTAGAAAGATAGGCTTTGATTAGGAATAGTAAGTGTGGCCTTGTGCGAGGAAGTTTGTGCTTGACAATTTTCTTCATGTAATTGGATGATGTGACCAGGAAGATTAACTTGGGTGGGACAGTAGACGTCGAAACATGTGGTGTTGGAAAAGCACAGCAGGTCAGGCAGCATTCGAGGGGCAAGAGATGCATGTTTCGGACATAAGCCCTTTATCAGGAACGTCCAATATGTCGACTCTCCTGTTCCTCTGATGCTGCCTGACCCACCGTGTTTTTCCAGTGTCACACTTTTCAACACTAATCTCCAGCATCTGCAGAGCTCACTTTCTCCAAGATTTGGACAATATGGATTTCAGTTACACCAGAACAGAATGAGGCCTTTCAACCCCTGGAGCCTGATATACAATTACAGGAGGAGGCCCATAAACCCCTCGGGCCTAAAAAACTGTAACCAGATCATGCAGCATCAGCATTCAGTTACACAGCAACAGGATCAGTCTATTCAGTTACTTGAAGTCAGTAACACAGGAAATGGAAGAGGCCGCAAAGTGACTGGACAATGGGGTATACTGGAATAAAACTAGGCTACATAGTCCATTAGACCTGCCCTTCTATTGAGTAAGTCAGGGCTGATCTGCACTCGGCCGCAATTTCTCTTTAATGCCCAATTCTTTGTAGCCCTCGACTCTCTGACGGGTCAAAATCCACTGATTCCCACTCGCACCCCCCAAACATTTCAGTGATTTGGCCTCCCAACAGTCTGGTCCCAACTATCACTACCCCCTGAGAGAAGGAAACACTCCCCACACATATACCTTGGCCTATTGACATGGGTAGAAGATATGAACATAGCGTAAAGTGACTGGCCCTGATCTCATGGCAGTATTTGGTTGAGCGAGATGTCAAGGAGACTGAACAAAATTTAACTTGATGGGATTCAATTATAAACTCCCCACTGGTTGAATCATTCAGAACACAATGGGGCTGGTGGACATCAATCCTCCCAGTCCCTGGATATCTCTGTGGGCAATCCTCAGGGGAGCTTCTTCGGCAAAAACATCTTCAGCTGCGTCATCAAGGTCTTTCCCTCTGTCATACGCTCAGAGGTGGGGATGTTCTGTGACGATTATACAATGTTCAGAACAATGAGTCACCTCCTAAGGTACTCAGGTATCAAATCAGAACAACATTCAAGCTTATGCTGCTAATGTTAAGTTAACATTGATCAAAAGCACTGCTGGGCACTAAACATTTCCATGGTTAAAAGAAAGAGGACCTCCTTCAGCAACTCTAGCTAGTTTCAGAGTAATATAAGAAAGCCATTCCGCCCATCTGATCTGTTGGATAACAAGAGGCGCAATGCGTTCATTCACTCCTGCCTATTACGCAAGAAGACAATTTTAAAAAAAACAGTGGAAGTTGGAATCCAAACTACACACGCAGGAAGCTGGAAGAACAAAATAAGCAAGGCAGCATCAAGACGTTGATAAGTGAAGGCCTTGGATATAACCATTCGTCAGGACTGTGGATTGGAGTAAGGGAGTCTATGGATAAAGTGGCGGTTCAGGGAGGAGGAGGCAGAGTTGCGAGGTGGGGGATAAGTGAACACAGATCAAGGGTATCAGCTGGTTGCTGATTGCTTGGCTGAGTCCAGTTGGTAGGTAGGTGGACAAAAGCTTGCTCAGAGGAATGGAAGGGAGGGGAGGGTCTGGGGAGAAAGTCAGGGGATTGGAAGGGAGGTTATTTGCAATTGGAGAATTCAATGTGGAGGCTACAGAGGACACAGATGAGATCTTGTTCTTCCAAATCATGGTTCATTGTGGCAATGGAGGACGCCAAGGATGGCCATATTGGAAAGGGACTGAGAAAGAGAATTGAAATAGGACTAATTTAGCTAGGATGACTACTGCATTTTAAAACAGACAAAAACTTTATTCATAAAATTACACAATGAAACACAAAGAACAGAATAAAGAATCACGACAGAATTCAACCTATTCAACTAGATTTAATAGCACTGCTGCCTCACAACGCCTGAGACCCGGGTTCAATTCCCAACTCAGGCGACTGACTGTGTGGAGTTTGCACGTTCTCCCCGTATCTGCGTGGGTTTCCTCAGGGTGCTCCGGTTTCCTCCCACAGTCACAAAGATGTGCGGGTCAGGTGAATTGGCCATGCTAAATTGCCCGTAGTGTTAGGTAAAGGGGTAATGTAGGAGTATGGGTGGGTTGCGCTTCGGCGTGTCGGTGTGGACTTGTTGGGCCAAAGGGCCTGTATCCACACTGTAAGTAATCTAATCTAATCTAAACTGTCCCAATAATTATACTCCCAATAAAACCAGTACAAACGGAACATATACTTCCAGGTTGAAATTGAAGGTCAGTAAAGAGAGAGAGTTTCCACACAGCTCCCAGATGAACTTCCCAGTTCAAAACTCAACTGAAAACTGCTCAGCTCAATTCAGCTCAGCTAGTTCAGGTATAATAGCTCACCACTCTCCGTTCATTATACTGGTCACTTATAAAGCATGACCACTTTGGCCTGAAGTCTCATCTGTTTCCATATAAACAAAAAGCCTCTAAAAATCCTTTTCATCTCTGTATCAAACCAGACTGATAGGAGCTTGGCCCCGTTTTATTGTCCCTGCGAAAGAAACCAAGGATTGAGTCTCCTTGTGCCAAGGAAAAGCTTTTTGACAAATAAGGGACTTGCTTTGTGACATGTCTCCCCCCACCAAGAAAAAACATCAATGCTAAAAGATGGCTGCATTTTTAACCCTTCAAACCCAGTTAATAGTCTCAAAACAGACAGATACACTATGCTAACTCTAAACATTCAAACATGCAAAAACCCTTTCAAATTCTGGCCGCGGTATACCCACCACCGAACACCTCTGTCACCTCTGTATTTCATTCGAGTCTCAATTACCCATCAGCTTTCACGCTTTCGCGAACTTCCACACGCACATTTGTCAGATTGAATGGCTGCAACAAGAAGCTCCATCGAAACAATCTGGCAGTTTTGTCCTTAGTTTTTCCCACAAATGTGTTGTGATCAGTGTATACGATTGTCTCAGATGCATTGCAGGTAATATAAACACAGTTATGGTGTAATGCCAACACTAACTTTTAAGTCTTTTTCTCCACCGTTGAACATTTCTGTTGATGAACATTCGACTTCGCAGAGGGAAAGACATTGATGATGCAGCTGAAGATGTTTATGCCGAAGAAGCTACCCTAAGGATCGCAGGAACACCGGACCAATACCCACATCACTAGCAACGATAGCCACCTTGAAAGGCTTCGTGTAATCTAGTGTAGCTCATTCTGGGAGCAGTGTTAACACAGTCTTTAGGCTGTATAATACCTTTTGACAGTCCTCTGTCCACTGAGAGTTCTTGCCCTTGACAATTTGGTGAGTGGAGCCGCCGCACCCCTTAAACTTTGGCACAAACTTTCGGTAAAATCCAGTCAATCCCATGAACCGTAGTACTGCATATTTCTTTTTTTTCGACGGTGTGAAACATTCCCCAACTACTTTCGTTTTCGTATCTCATGGGGCCATTTGTCCAATAACGTGACACAGGGACGTGACTTGGGCTTTCTCAAATTCACGTTTAGCTAAGTTTACCACCAAGCCTGCCTTCTGAAGTTGATCGCACAAGTCCAATAAATGCTGTAAATGATCCTTCCATGAGTGACTAAAAAACACCTGGTCATCAATGTAGACTACATAGTTGGGTAATCAGGCAATGACCTCATTATCAGTCTCTGAAATGTGGCTGAATCTCATACAAAATGCAACAATTTGAACTGATGTAGTCCATTTGGCGTTAGGAAAGCCGAAATTGCCTTTGCTTTCTCTGACAGAGGTCCGTGCCAGTAGCCTCTGGGCAAATCCAACTTAGAAATATAAACAGCTTCTCCCACTTTTTCGACACAGTTCTCCAAACATGGAATTGGATCTGCATCAGTTATTGTAACGGCATTGGCTTTGTGATAGTTCACACATGACCGTTGGGTACCATCTGGCTTTGGTACCATGACTATATGTGAACTCCAGTCACTGTAACTCACTTCGATTATGACATATTTGAGTGTGCACTCTATCTCCTTCTGAACCTGTGCCAATTTTGGACAGTCATGCCCATAACGATGTTACTCAATCAGAACAGCATCTCCTGTGTCTACATCATGCACAATTATGTTCATACTTCCAAGTTTATTGCCGCATATCTCTCCACAAGATAGTAAAAACTCTTTCAGGTCACTTTTCTTTTCTTGTGTAAGGTAACTCAATAATTTATCCCAATTTTTGACAACTTCCTCATTCTCCAATTTGATTTGAGGAATGTCCAATTCAGAATCCTCTGAACTTGGGTCTTCCTTCTGTGCTGTAATCATTAACACCTTCTCCTCTTGCTTTCCATCCCCATCAAAATACCTTTTGAGAATATTCACATGACACACTGTGTGATCTCATCCTGTCTGGAGTCCGTATCAAATAGTTCACCTCATTCAATTTCTTCCCAATTTGATAAGATACGCCAAAACTTGCTTTTCAAGGTTCAACTGTTACTGAAAGTAACACCAATACTTTACTCCCAATTGCAAAATTGCCAATTTATGATTTCTGATCCACTTCCTGTTTCATTGTATGCTGCAATACTTTTAAATGCTGTCTGCCCAATTCTCCAGCTCTATTTAATCGTTCCCTAAAATTTGACACATTGTCTAAATGAGTGGTCTTTGAATTCTAACTTACTAATTTTTCCTTAACCAATGTTAATGGTCCTTTTACCTTATGCCCACAAATGAATTTCAATAGACTGAATTTGGTCAATTCATTCTGTGCATCTGTGATCACAAATATTTCAAAAGGAATTTCCTTATCGCAATCATCTGGATAATCCTGACCATAAAACCTCAACATGGTCTTCAGTGTTTGATGCCATCTCTCTCATGCTCCCTGTGATTCCACCTAGTACGCAGTAAATTTTTAGATTAGATTATTTACAGTGTGGAAACAGTCCCTTCGGCCCAACAAGTCCACACCGACCCGCCGAAGCACAACCCACCCATACCCCTACATATACCCCTTACCTAACACTACGGGCAATTTAGCATGGCCAATTCACCTGACTCGCACATCTTTGTGACTGTGGGAGGAAACCAAAGCACCCGGAGGAAACCCACGCAGACAACGTGCAAACTCCACGCAGTCAGTCGCCTGAGGCGGGAATTGAACCCAGGTCCCTGGCGCTGTGAGGCAGCAGTGCTAACCACTGTGCCAATTGCTTTATTCCCAAGTTAACCATCATCTCCTTGAATAGTTCGGATGTGAGGTTTGATCTGTCTGGATCTGTATTGGTAGTCCGTACCTAGTAAAAAATAAACATATTTCTACAACTCTTTTAGCTGTGATGCTGCATAATGGGTCTGTCGCTAGGAATCTAGTCGACACATTCATTATTGTTAATAAATACTTGTTTCCACTTTTTGTTTGAGGTAGGGGCCTACACAATCTATCAGACTCTTGAGAAAGGTTCCTCAAATGCTGGAATAGGTATTAAAGTTGCAGGTTTATTACTGCCTGTGTGACATGTTTGAGACATCTGGCAAAATTCAACTACATCTTTGTGTAGTCCAGGCCAGTGAAAGTACCTTTGCATTCCAGCCTGTCATTTCCTAACCCCGAAATGATCTCCAAGTGGTAGCTCATGTGCCACTCGCAGCGCCTCCTTTCTGTACCCAACAGGAAAAACAATTTGAAGAATTTCTGTCCACGCCTGATCTGCTTCAATGTGCGCTGATCTCCATATCCACATTAACACATAATTTAAGTAATAACACACAGGAATGCATTCATTCTCTTTCTTGCTAACTGTTTTTGATATAACTTTTGTAATTCCTCATCTTTCTGCTTAATTCAATCACCTTAGCAGAGCTAAAATACTTTCATGTTTTCATACTTGCTCCTTCTGTTCCACTTATCTCGTCAAAAAGAAACTTTCGGATAACTCTATGTCAGCTTCCTTATCTGTGCCTTTATCCTGCTTCAACCAGTGTATTGTGATCGTCTGATGACGTAATCAGGGAAAATTCCTCGATAAACATTCTCCAGGTCTTCAGTTGCCTGCATCTTCACTGACTTTTCAACTAGAGTAGGCAACACGCCTACCAGTGAATCAGCTGTATTATTTGCAAGGACAATTTTTATTCCTAGAGCTGAGAGTTAGGGGTCCAGTACTCCTACCACACATTCTCCGCTCTTCTCTGGACTCCATCGCCTCACTTTACATAACTGAGCACTTTTTGCCTGACTATGAATTCCTGTTACCAGCACATTTTCTGGCAATAGTCTCTCAAGAGTTCATAAAGCCTCACCCCTCAACATTACAGACTGAAAATATCCTGTGTCAATTAATATTGGAACCTCCTTACCAATTACTCCTGGCCTATGTGAATAAACTTTACCCTTCCATGTAGATTTTTTTACGCAGGTTTAGCAGGTCCACAGATCATGTTGTACACTCTGAGGCAATTGCCTAACTCCCCCTATGCTTTCTGTTACTAATTCAACGAAACTTCCAGGCTTGTCTTGTTATCCTACAGCTGGATTTCTCCCAGCTCACCAAACACTGTGAATTTGTGTGGCCATCTTAATTACAATGAAAACGCCATAGTATTTAAACTTCTTTGTCCCCCTCAAGGTTTTCTTTATTACCGTGGTAAATTATCCTTACATTCTACACTGTGATCTACATTTCCCTTTGCACATGAGGATATCTCTTTGCTCCAATTTCTGTCCCTCAGAGACCAGAACTGGTTCTGGAAAGCAAATCAAGTTTATGGACCAGTTCATAATCATCAGCCATTTCAGCAGCTAACCTTGCTGTTTGCACTCTCTGCTCTTCCACCTGAGTTTGCACTACTTCAGGTCGTGAATTTCTGAATTCCTGCAAATACTAACCTCTCTAAGGGCATTATAGCTTTGCCTGAATTTTAAAGTTCTTATCCAACTATCGAAATTAGTCTGTTTGATCCTTAGAAACTCAGTGTAGGTTTGACCAGGATCCTCATTAGATTCCTGAAAGGTTGCCTATGTTGACTTAATGTTTTTTTTAATCCCTTCGGACTCCCCAGATTCCTCCTCTGATAGGGATGTGAATACCTCACCAGTCCTACCTACAAGTTTCGTTTGGATCATCAAAACCCACATTGCCTCTGGCCACTGCATTTGTTGAGCCAACTTTTCAAATGAGATGAAAAGGGCATCACATTCTTCTCATCAAATTGAGGCAATGCTTGAACATACTCAAACAAATTCTCAC
Source organism: Hemiscyllium ocellatum (assembly GCF_020745735.1). NCBI lineage: Eukaryota > Metazoa > Chordata > Chondrichthyes > Orectolobiformes > Hemiscylliidae > Hemiscyllium > Hemiscyllium ocellatum. Next base: position 14,021,577 of record NC_083429.1, read on the forward strand.
TCGGCTTCTGACTACCAGGGGTTGCTCATCCGCACTCTCTTCCTTACTAAGCCCACTCTCAGTCGTTATCTCCAGTGTTTAACACTGACTTCCCTTTTTAAGTGTCAGTTTTTGCTCTTCAAAAGCAAACACTAGACTTAATTATGCTATTCCAAATACACACAATAGTCCCAATAATCAAACTCACTTGAAATACCGTCATAATGGAATGCATGTTTCCAGGTTGAAGCTAAATGGCAGAAAAGAGACAGAGTTTCCACACAGCTCCCAGTTGAAATTCCCAGTTCAAGACTCAACTGAAAACTGCTCAGCTCAACTCAACTCAGCTATCTCAGCTAAAAGAGCTGACAACTCCCTGTTCATTATACAAGTCACTTCGAAAGCATGACCACTTTGGCCTATAGTTTCATGTGTTTACATATAAACAAAAGGACTCTGAAAATCCCTTTTATGTCTGTACCAAACCAGACTGATCATAGCCTGGCCCCGTTTTACGGATGCTCTGAAAAACATCAAGGACAGGGTCTACTTGAGCCAATGAACAGCTTTTAGCCAAAAAGAAGGATTGGTTTGTGACAGAGAAGACGGCTAGTGTTCTGTATGGAGGTCAGAATCTGGTGGGAATGGCTAATACTGTCAGAGTGTGGCTGATGACAGATTTGTGAACAACATGACGTTCAATGCAAGGTCACACACCAACTGTACATCCAGACGGTGATAGTTCATTCAGAACCTGGAGCTCTCTCTCTCAACCAACATGGGGGATCAATAGAGCTCTGTAAATTACCATAGAGTCATAGAATCCTGTAGCATGGAGACAGGCCATTAGCACAAACTCGTTCATGCTGATCAAAATGTCCATCCATGCTAACCCCATTTCCCTGCGCTTGGTCCATATCCTTCTAAACCTTTTCTATCTATATATTTGTCCAAATGTGAAGACACATTTCATGGAAAACATGGTATATCTAATGCCATCCGTGTGTTGTTTTGGAAATAATGAGTGTTGATTGATAACATTCCAGTGTTAATGCAATCACGCTTTTATTCTTTTTGTAGCGTTACAGATTAAACACTCATTTCCTTCACACTCTCCTCATGGTACCATCACTGCAAGGAATTGTCTGGTGAAACTCTCTGTAGCAAGGAGATCATTGATTATAAATGAAAGAAAATACTGCCTCAAGTACACTCCACAACTGCAGGACGGTGTCTTCGCTGTTATACTTTAATCATTTTGTAATGAACGATACTACTCATTATTGTGGTGATTACTTGCTGAGTCATAGAGTGATAGAGATGCACAACATGGAAGCAGATCCTTCAGACCGACCCCTCCATGCCGCACAGATATCCCAATCCAATCTAGTCCCACCTGCCAGTACCCGACTGCTCCGTAGGGACTCTGTTAGTGCCTCATGATCAAGGACATCCAGCTCCTTTTCACCAAGAGCACTTCCCATCATCTCGCCTTCTCATAAATATAAAATGAGAAGGATTACACTTTTTTCCAATCATTTATTTGCGTTATGAAGCAAAGTCACACCAACAGCAACATCAGTATTGCTATTGGAGTTGATTGGAGATACTGAGGAGGCGATGATCCAGCTGTATTATCTATGAGTATGAATCCAGGGAATCAGGAAATGACCCAGACACCGGATCCGAATCCCACAACGGCACATGTTTAAAATTGAATTCAATAAAATATCAGCAATTAAGAATCAAATGAAACAATGAAACAATTGTCGATTGTCCTAGCTGGCACCCTCATACCCTTCAGGAAAGGAAATTTACCTTCTTCAGCTGGTCGGGCTTACATGTAACTCCAGACCCACAGTAATGTGGTTAACTCTCAGTTGCAGTTTGAAATGGCCAAGCCAGCCACTCAGTTATATCACTCACTTCAAAGCCTCAAAGAAGTGAAACCGCATGGACCTCAGCACTGACTACTTACAGCCCACGGACTGCAGTGGGTCAGGAAGGCAGCTCACCAACACCTTCTCAAGGACAATGAAGAAAGGCAATTAAGTGCTGGGCCAGCATCCAATTAATACATAAAAGAAGATGATCACACTCAGGGAAAGAGAAAAACAGACATAAATAATGTTAAACAGGGACTTTGACATATACCTTACATGGTCATTATTATCAGGAGAAACATAAGTAAGGTTTAATTTCATTTTTTATTTCCATCCCAGCTGATCATCAACAATCTCTTTGCTTCTTTCTCTCTATCTCTCTCTTTCTCCATCTATTCAACTCAGTCCTTCTCCCTTTCATAACAGATGTCGGTGTCACCAGCATCGATCACACTATTTCCCAACTGTGTTCAGTTCTGATGTATGATCATTAGAATCGAATTGCCAATTCTATTTTTCTCTCGACCCGAGGGGGCTGCCAAATCTGCTCAGTTTGTCTGGCACTTTCTCGTTCTTTATTGTTTCTGATCTGTTGTACGATTCTTTGCTTTTATTAACCATTAATTTTGTTATTACTTGGAAAGTCTGCATCGCTGACAGGGGCAGCATTTGTTGACCTAAACAAATGTCATTTACTGTGAGGTCATTCTTTCATGAAGTACAGAACCAAGCACAGTGCTATGGGACTCACATAAATCTGAAGCCAGACCAGATAATAACGCAAGTTCTATTTACCAAAGGACATCAGTGAAATAGATAAACGTATGGACAAAATGCTGGAAATGTCACGGTTGTTATTTCCAATTCCTGTCTTTTGTATTTACTTTCTGACATCATCTGTGGTAGGATGTGGAATAGCATCTTTCTGTGTAATAACCTGTGCATCTGAATTACATTTCTTCTGACATTACTGCGCTGAGAGAGTGTTTCTGTCATTAAGATATTTTAGAGACAAGAACAAAGTTGTGATCGAAATATTTACAACTGAAAGAGTGCTGAAAGGAGAGGTGTAACCATAATGTCTGAATTTTACCAAAGCATAGATAATGGTTTATAAAGCGTCAGCGTTGAAGCCAAGATGGTGACTGGACATATAATCGAGCTGGTAGTGGATAGATTTTGTGATAGACAGTATACCGAGACATAAATGAATTTTATTTATTTAAATTCGGTATTGTGAACAGTCTCGTTCTCAGATGTTTGTGAGGGTGGGGGTGTGGGCGGTTCTGAAATTTGTAGGTAATCAATGGAATTTGCGATTGAAACTGAAGGCAATAGTTTCTGTCTTTGTCAAACATATATAACAGAAATAGTAACGAAGTTCACCATGGTTGAAGATATTAATAAATGGATAGAGATGAAGAAACTTACCAGGAACACCAACAATAGCGAGGATAGGATAGTAACCCGCCTGGATAATCAGCAGTGCACCCCATATCCGATATGGTAACCTAGACGAGGAAAAATAGTAAAGACCCCAGGATAAACTCCTGTCCATTGTTGCAGCATTCCAGTCTAATGTTCTCAGATTCTGATCCATGAATGGATCATTTCAAACTATTTGCAGATGTTTAAATCTCCTTTCTCTGTCTCTGCAGCTGCTGATCCCTTTGAGCGCTGGAGTTAATGCATCTGCTGCTACAATGGCATAAACTATTGCAAGAGGCCCCTTACTAATAGGAGACGGAAAACATCCAGTGACATAGCTAGGATCCATGGAGACGAGCATCACTCACAGTCACTGAACAAACAGCTCCATTTAACCCCTTTCAGTATGGTTCCTTCAGTTCACAAAAACTACTGGACTGGATTAATTGTTGGCACCATTGGCTATTGATCACTTTTCCCATCACCCATTGCTCTCGTGAAGTTAGTACTGAGGGAGAATGATGCATGTTTTCTTATCGCAGGCTAGATGATTCTGCTGCGTTGTCCATTTGCAACACTGTAACCGGCTGAAATTCGCACCACCACCTCCCTCAAACACCACAATCTACATGCTGTTACCGTGCAGATCTCTCCTCGACTAGAACAGGCACCAGCCAATATGTTTACAGTGGATATATTTGCACTCCAATATATAGGAAATGTGAATTTGCCTGGGCATTTCTTTAATTGGTCTCATAAGGCAATTTTGTATCTTCAACATTCAATGTGCTTCAGCACTTTTTAAAATATAAACTCACAAACACCTTAACGCATTTTATTAAGCACAAGTTTCTTCCCATTCCCCTCATGGTAACATCATGCCAGGATTTAGTCTGGTGAAACCCATTTGCTGATTAAACCTGTCCACAATACATCTAACAGTCTCTCAACAAAACACGATCATTGGGAAAGATACATTTACTCTGATACTTTAATTATTTTGCTTGACCAGCCACATATCATTTACTTCCTGCTGTGTAAAAAATCTATTTGTGACTTATGACCAAGCACACCTACGTCTGTTTCAACAACAGCATTTCCAACCTCTCACTATTTAATGAACATAAACGTGAATGATGATATTTGTTGTTCATATCTGAAATATCTTGCAAAGAGCTATTGGCCAAACACTGATCCTTCTGATACCCAAAGCCTTCACTCCAGATAATTATACTACTCTCTCCATTCCCTCGATTATCCAACTTTTAATACATTTGGTGTATTCCACCCCAACCTACCCATGGACTCTAACAATCCCCACTCACCTCTATTCAACCACGTCAACCGTCTTTTGAAAAGTCAAATATTTCATTTCCACTGGTTCTCAATTGTCGATGTCACAACGGACAACCTCCACAATATCCAACAGGTTTATTAAAGATCAAGATCATTTCCCCTTCCTGAATCTAGATGGATTCTACCGAATCATGACATTGTTTTCTAAGTGTCTAGTTGTTACATTCCTTACAAAAGGTTCCAATGTTTTTCTTACAGCTTACATCAAGCTAACCACTGTTTAGTTTGTTGCTTGCTCTCTCCGTCCTGATTTAAATATTTAGGTTTACAATCGCTGCTTGCCAGTCTGGAGGATCCTTTCCAGAATCAAACCAGCTTTGAAGAATAATCAGTAATTTGTTCACTAGCTCGACTGCCACCTCCTCAATACTCTGGAATGAAGCCCATCAGATGCAGCAATATACCAACCATAAATTCAGTGAGGTTTTGAAAGACATACCTTTTATTAATTCTAATTTCCTGCTGTTGCTCATTTTCACCAGTCAATCTGTTCCCCTGTATTTCTGGAAGTTTCTTTCTGTATCTTCCTCAGGGACATGGACACAATATATTGCCCTCATCGGACACATGGGTTCTGTCAGCGAGTAAATATATCGGAGGACTGCACTCCAGTGATGATGGATATGTTATTCACTCCGGCCTGGAAAGTTCCTGAATTAATCCAGTTTAATTCATGGTGAACATCAACACAGTCGTGTCACTGGTGCGCGGCTACACAGTATACTGAAGGAGGGGACACAGCTCAGTGACCACCTCAATTTTGGTTTCATACCTGACACCTGGTCCAACTTAAACAAATGTCCCGGGAAATCGAAGGAAAGATAATGCACTATCCTGCACCTCCCTATTTATAGAGCTTCCCTTCTGTGGAGCCTCATCTCCATTTGTTTACCATGGACCCAGACACTCTGTAAATGCAGCGTACAGAGTGGGGTCACCAGACCCAGCAGCTGACAATACAGACCCAGCAGCTGACAATACAAACCCGAGATAAGCATCCACAGAAACTCCACTGATTTTCCAATGACAGGAACAAGTCAATTCCCCACATGGAATGTGCACGCGCTCAGTGTTGAAAATTATTTCTACTCCTGAGTTTCTCTTCATGGTTGAGAAAGCCGTTGCATCTCTGCACACTCCCACACTGATAGTTTCTCTCTCCAAAGAATCAGTTGACAATGTAACATTACCTTTCTCTACATCTCAGCAACTACAAGGGCAGCACCAGTATTGTTAATGGATTTGATCATCACACTCAGAGGAGAGAGGTACAGGGAAACTAACTCACTTTAAACAGGGACAAATCTAAATGGATGCAATATTTAGGAATATGGGAAAACGGGGAAGTGTGAGAATAACTCGCCATTTTGTTTTCCTTTCAGTTCATCATCAGCAATCCCTTTGCTCACTTTTTATTTCTTTTCCTCTCTTTTTCTGGCCATTTCTCCACCCATTCAATTTAAACCTGGCCCCCACCTCTCTCTCCAACCTAATCATCCATGATACCAGGATAAATAATATTATTTCCCAGTTTGCTTTCAGTTGTGAAACATGGTCACTGGAATCAAACCGTTATCTGCATTTCTCCTGACAGAGGCTGCCATACCTGCTGAGCTTCTCCAACACTTTCAGACGCTGGAGAATTTTATTTTCGATCTCTAGCACCAACCGTTCCTTGGTTTATTTCACCTTTCATGATGTTGTTTCTTGGGATGCCAGCATCACGGGCAAAGGCAGCATTTGTTGTCCATCACTAATTGTCTGTGACTATGCGGCCATTTGTCAAGACAAAATGGAAACCACAATGTTGTTGTGGGTCTGAAGTCACACCGCGTTCAGACGAGGTAATAATGTTAAGTTCTTTAGCAAAGACTATCAGGGAAATAATGAAAATAAATCTTAACGGTTTCTGGTGTCCATGAGTGAAATTAGGTTTCATTCCAATTTCATTCGAATTTAAGCTCTGTCATCGGCTGTGGTAGGATTTTAAACACTTCCTTGGAGTCACAGCCCGTGCCTCTGAATTACCCGTCAGGTTACATGATCATTCTGATACAGAGTCCTTATTGCCTAGTCCGTATTCCTTAGTTCCTGCCAGAGAGAAATGGCGGGGATATCAGTTTAAATACCAACAATCAAATGGATTTTGGGGAAAAATGCGAAAGAGAGATTGAGAGACAATTTCATGTAAGATCACAGGTTTCAGTATGCTGAAATGAAGACATTTCGACAGCATCCTGCAACATGAGCCAGTATTCCTAGGAATGATAGGTGAAGGGGATATTGGCGTCAATAAAGAAGAGGGAGAGTTTTAGATAAACATTTGTTCTGCAATTTTGTAACTGGGTGTGGGTTCATCAGAGTCTTCGATTCATTGGGCTGAATCCAACAATAGTTTGTCTCAGTGACATTTTTATTGAGGGTGACAGAGGGATTGTCTGTACCAGGCTGACTTAGTTTCATGGTGCTATCTTATCGAACTCACCACATTGACTACCCACTCAATCTCATAGTGTTACTCGCATTCAATGCCACCCCAATTCTCCAACCCAACATGGCTGGAGGGACTCACCATCGCACTGAAATCTCTGGCTATTTTATAATCACTGATACTTGTGCCATCTTTCAAAGGCAAATGGGGCACACTGTTGTACTTCCTGAGTTTGGAGCCACCCTGCACAGGTGACCCCGAGCATGGCAGATAAGGGGAACTAACACCACGATTTTTCCACAGGGGCACAAAGGTCCTAGTGGATGGGCTAGTATGAGGGGTCCATTCTCTTCCCAGAGGAGGCCCGAGCATGGTTTGAGCTCACCAATCAGCTCAGTGCAGTACCTGCAGTCTCTCTCCCTCCCTCACACACACGCACACACTTTAATAAGAATTCCAGATAGTGTTCTAAAGAATTCCCATTTTCAGATACAGGGACTTTGAGACATTCAACCTCCTGGGTTCCTGCAAAAATATGCACTTATTTTATATCCAATCACAATTAGTAATTCTAGCTATTTCACTTTGTCTCACTTTATTGTTTTCAGCCAAACACTGCTTCGAAACACTTGTCCTGTTATGAAATACAATTTTGAGCAGAGAACGTTTTATCCTCAGTTGTTATCTTGAACGTCATCTGAATTGTACCATTTTCCTTGTTAGGAAAGTTTCTCTTGCCCTTTGCCTGTGCCTGTTTCTGTCTGTAACCGTTACACTGTCTCCCACTCAGTTGGCTGGATGGCTGGTTTGTGATGCAGAGGGAGGCCACCAGAGCAGGTTCAATTCCCCCACACTGACTGGGAGAACCATGAAGGGGACGCTCTCTCAACAAAGGGCCATCGAGCATGGTCAATCCACTCTAAGCTGCACATCTCTGTACTCTGGAGGAAACTGGAGCATTGGGAGTGAACCCACACAGATATGTGAAGAATGTCAAACTCACCTGAGGTTGGAATTGAACCCAGCTCCTTGGCGATGTGCGGCCGCAGTGCTAACCACATATCCATCATAGTCCTCTGTTGGTTCTGTTAATTACTTGTAGCTGACTGAAGAAATCCAACTGGCTTATTCTGATAACTGAACCTGACCCAGTCTTATACCTTTATTATCGGTCATATTGCCAACCTGGTTAAATTTAAAATTTGTTGTGAGCAGTGGAGGAATGGGACTAGAAATGAAAACAGTGACACCCTCCAACCTCAGTCAGAACCGGAACGAGGAGGAATTCACGAATTGGGAATTCATTCAAGTGGGAATTCTCTCACCCAGAAGATGGGGAGGGCTGAATCTTCATATTATATCGAGGCTGACTTTGTCTGATTTTCCATAGACAGGTGAATCAGGGATCATTGTTGAAGCAGAGAAAAGTGCAGCTTGGAGCACAATGAGATGAATCATAACCTTATTGACTGGGGGAATAATGTCAAAGGGCCGAATGGCCCAGTTGTGTCTGTCAGCCCTATGTTCTGATGATCCATTCAGCCCTTCGGTTCTGCTGTGCAGGAGCAGATTGAGGCCACTCCGATGGTTTGGTGTAGTTTGGCAAATGTATTGGAAAATCCAGGTTGGGTCAGGCAGTGACCCCCTTCGCCCAATCCCGCTTTTCAGGCTTCCCCTCTCAGTCACTTCTGCTCCTGATGTAGGTCATATTACAGGACCAGATTCGCATTGAATACAGCCCCCATTCCCCATTCAAGGTCAACTCAGACAAATCCTCTGCTTTCTGTGAATGCAACATTTTACATCGTAAATTCCAGGAAAATAATCAATTATTTTCCAAAAACATAAATAAGAGCGTAAGAAATAGGAACCTGCGCTGTCATTCAAGAAGAACATGGCGGATCTACTCCATGGCTCAACTCCACTTTCCTGCTAACCCCTTGCATCCCTCAACTCGCTGAAATGTCACAAACCAATCCACCCGTCTGTAAATACAATCAGTGACCCAAACTCCACAACTCTCGGGGTTAGGAAATTCCAGCCATTCACTACCTTCTGAATGAAAACATTTCTTTACATCTCAGTTTTAAATCTGTATTCCTTATTTTGTATCCACATCGCTGACTTCGAGACTGCCCTGCTGTCGAATCACATTCTCAACACGGACCTTGTCAAGCGCCCTCTGTATCTTGTCCGTTTCAGTAATGACACCCTCATATATTTAAACCACAATCAATAATTGCCTCAGCATTTTTGATGTATTCAATAGTTCAATCCTTTCATCCCAGGGACCAGTCTAATGAACCAACATTTCTGCATCAACATGCTGACGTTATGTTTCATACACAGAAACGCGCCACTCCGTTGTACTGCTCCTTTTTTTGGGAGTTCTCTCCATTTAATAACAACCTGCATTATGGTTGTCAGTATCATCCTCAAATTCAAATGTATATTGCACTCAGCTCCCGCCGTCAGGACCTGAGTGCAGCTGTTGTAAGCAGCTCTTGCCATCAGACTGATATTTGTGGTACTCCAGTAGATACTTTTTTTCATAAAGTTCAATGAGGCCTGAGTCTCCGATTTCTAAGTGTTTACCAAGTGTCATCCCATGCTCATGCATTATCCACCATACTATGAGCTTCTGTCTTGCGTAAGAACCTTTATTTAGTGGTATCTTGTGGAAAATCTCTGGAAAGCCTCGTGTCTACCAGTCCTCCTTTATCAAGTCCACTTGTTACACTCTCATGGATTTCCAGAAAAACTTTGCATGGTTTTACAGGCAAAATATAGTTCGCCTTTAACAAGACCATGCTGACTCAGTGTGAAGCTTTTCGAAATGCTCTGCAGTCCCTTACTTCATAACAGACTCTCAAAGATTCCCAGCAATAATGGTTAGGCTAAATAGTTCCTTCTTCCCGCCTCGCTCGTTTCTTGAAGACAGGCGCCACACTGGAGGGCCTCCAGTTTCACTGGAACACTCCTTTAATCCAGAGAGTTATGGAATGTTTCACACAGTGCCACCAGCACTCTGAGACCACTTCTTTTAAAGCCAGCTAAGAATTGCTGATGACCTGTTTATCCTTGGTCATATGTGTTTGAGAAATGCCTTGTTCCTTCTGTTAGAGACAGTTCAAGATCTTCCCTCCTATTACCATTTTGTTTGTACGATTGAAACCTTTACAGCACATTCCTCTGTGAGGAACGATGTAAAATACTGATGTAAATTATCTGTCTGTTCCCTGTATCCAGTTTCCCAGTCACACCCTCCAAATGTCCTCAATATACTTTCCTGACTTTCTTTATACCAAAGATCACACACACCTCTTGAACTCTTCTTACATACATGGAAAAGCTCGTGCTGCTTGTTTTTATATTTCTTGCCAATTTGCTTACATCACATCTCTTCTTCCCTTTTCTTCGCTTTCTATATTCATACAATCATATCACATACAAGCACACTCTTTGGTCCAACTTGTCCATGATGGCCAAGTTTCCCAAACTAAACTATTCCCATCAGCTTTAATTTGGCACATATGCCTCTAAACGGTTCGCATTTATATGTTTGTCCAAATGTCTCTTAAATGTCGGAGCTGTACCTGCATCTGCCAGTCTTCCTCTGGCAGCTCATTCCATAAACACATCACCCTCTGTGTGAAAAAAAAGTTCCCTCTTCCTCCCTTTTAAATCTTCCCTCTTCCAGCATAAACCAATGGCTCAATGATTTAATTTTCCTATCCTGTGGAAAAGATCTTGGCTTTTCAACCTGACCATGCCTCCCCTGATTTTGTAAATTTTTTTAATGTCACCCCTCAACCTCCTACTCTCCATCTGATACTAACTTCAAGAACAAGCATTGCAAGTTAAGCACTGTAAATTTGAAACAATGTTAACAGTGACAGGTAAACAGCCCTCTGCCCAAACTTCGTACTGTCATTTGTTTTCTTCTTTACGTTACAATACTAAGGCAGCATGAAAATCTTACTAGTGTCAATAAGCACCTGAATTCCTTTGTGTGATTCCTGTGATGATTTCTCCAGTGAAAATGTATCTCAGGCCAGATCTATGTAATTCTACATGTTCAACATTCTCCCTCCTGGCCTCCATATGACTTTATGTGGTTGTGTTTTCTTTATCTTGCACTCAATAGAGAGAACCCCGATCCTCATTCTCATTTTAATTTAAATTCATATTATATCATGTTCTCGTTCACCACAGCTAAAAGACTGTTCATCTGCTGTCACACCCTCAGTTCCCTGTCACCTACCCCCCACCTCTGTCAAGGAACTAAAATGCCCAGTTTCCAATCCTTTTCAGTTCTGAATAAGTGTCCACTGGACCTGCTTAGTTTCATCAGCAATTTGTGTTTTTCAACATTATCCAAAGATGTGTGTTAAATCTGCTCAAAAGCCTGTCCAGCACAGAGCGCTGTACATTGGGAAGTGAACAAAAACGCAAAGTGCATAGGTTGATTGGCTCTGAAATGACATAAGGCTGCCATCACTGACACGACAGAGGTCTTAATCATGGTCAGGGAGAAAAACAGAGGAAAAAACATTCACTTCAAACATAGAAGATGGTATTATTGGAAAACAAATGATTCAGATCAATATGTTAAAGTATCTGAGTAATGTAACAAATTGGAAGCGTGACATCAGGGTGAGACCCTCAGCAGAATGAGATTATGGAACTGGATGTGCTCTCACATCAGAAACCAAGTTAGGTCATTGAGTACAGGGCTGATGGGTGAATGGGTCTCGGTGTGAACTGGGGGGAAGTCAGTAGAATTGAGTTGCAGATATTGCAGCTCAAACTGGGTTATCATTTGATGCTGTAGATCTCAGCAGCAGCCGCAACAGAATTGCATTCAAACACAATCCATAACTTTTACCCCAGGATAATCCATCATTATCCCATTGTTATCAAGCCGATCTATGTTCAGTGATGAGTTTGGGGGAACATGCCAGAGTCAGAACCATGTGTATCTAAACCTGATGACAACCCGTTAAAGCAACCGCACTTGACTGGTTACATTCCAAACAGCGGAATGACCATCTGATGGAGAGGGGGAAATGATCCCAAGACAAACTGATATGATCGAAACTCTGTAGTCAAGCCACATCCAATCATCAATGTCGATGGACTATTTAACAACTTACAGGAGGAGAGGACTCCACAAATATCCCTAGCCCTGCACATCAGTGTACAGGACAAAGTTGTAGTATTTGCAACATCCTGAGCCAGAAGTGTTGAGTCGATAATCCACCTCACCCTCCTCATGATGCCCACAGAATCACAGATGCCAGTCTTCAACCAAATCGATTCGCTACACGTGACATGAAGAAACGGCTGAACACAGTAGATATGACGACGGCAATGGGCCTGGATACCATTCCTGCAATACGAATGAAGATTGTGCTGCACAACAAGCCATGTCGCTGGGGAAGCTGTTTCAATCCAGCTCCAACTCCGACATCTGCCTGGCCAAGTGGAAAGTTCCTCAACAATTTCCAGTTCCACGACAAGGGAATGACTACAGTCTGACAATTTATCACGCCCTCAGTCCCGTCACGATTATCACATTGGTGGGAGCGCCTTTTGTCCGAGCTGTTAAGCAGCACAGAAATAATGTGCTCAGTGTGGTTTCCGATAGGTGCCCATGTGGAGATGGTGCTGTTGTGCAAATGTCGCTGGATTACTGGTCCAGACCGGGATAATGCTCTGGCAGCTGGTGGAAGTTAAAAACAATTAACAAAATATCGAAACATAAAATCTGGTGCCAGTAATATTGGCCTTCAATCTAATGTCCATTGTAAACATCTGTTCCTTCCCCAATGTACTTTCAGGAAGTGAATCTCCCGTGCTTCCTGGTCTGGCCTACAATTGTCTCCAGACACACAGACATGTGATAAACTCTGCAATGGTCTCTGAAACGGCCAAGCAAGACACTCAATTGCATCAAATTGTTCTGAGTTCTTAAAGGATAAAACCAGACAGAACACCGGCAGCGAGCTTGGTTTTGGAAAAGGGAACGGGAAACACAGTCCTGTCGACCAGACAGATGCTGCCTTCTTAATGTTTAAGAGATTGTGACACAAATGACAGAGCTTTCCCCCAGACTGCACAGAAACATCAGGAAGGGAGCAGGGTATTAGACACTTTTAGCTTTCCTTGTTCTAGCTCATGGAGACAAGTTCACTTTTATAACCCTAGTTAATTCATTCTTCAGAAGCTCATCAATTCATGGTCTTATGCTGCTCAATGATTGACAGTCCAACCCATACAGTCACAGAAGCACTGGCTCTGTACTGTCATAAATACAGCGCGATCTACATTAGTTCCACTTTCCAAAATGAGGCCCATAGCCATGTATGTTATGGCACTTCAAGGGCACGACCACGTATGTATTAACGGTTGTGAGGTTACCTGCCCTCTCAGGAAGTGCATTCCTGATCACAACAGATTCTGGATGAAAACCAATCGTCAAATCCTCACTAAACATCAAACCCTTCACTTTAAGATGGTACTCTCTTGTTCTTCGCCCTTTGATTGGGAGGAACAGCTGCTGTCTATCCATCCTGTCCATGCCCCTGGTAATCTTATCCTTCTTAAGCATATCCTTCTCAGCCTTCTCTGCTTCAAAGTAAACAACCCGAGCTGATTTACTCCATTCAAGGGAACATCCTGGTGGATCTCTACTGCACCCTGTCCAGTGCAATCACATACTTCCTGTTTTGTGGCTCCCAGAACTGTACATAGTATTCCATTTGGCCTCACCAAAATTCCACATAGCTCTTGTAATCTGTGCCTCCATGAATAAAGGCTATGTTTATGGTTGCTATGCTTTGTCAACTTGTGCATTAACTTGTTTAATCACATTAGGGATGTTTCCAGCACCCTCTGAACTTACTAGTGTGTTGCTATTCATTGAGTCCTCCCCTGTCTGGTTCCTTCTTTCAAAATACATCAGCTCATATTCATCACCGTTCCATTCCATTGACCATTGATCCACCCATTTGATCATTCCATCTGTATCTTCCGATAATATAAGGCCTTCCTCCTCACTGCCAAACAACCAGCCAAACTGTGTCAAACGCAAACTCACCCCAACCCCCTCCAAATTCACAGCTGCATCATGTATGAATGCTACAAACAATAAGGTTAAAAATCACACAAAACCAGGTTATAATCCAACAATTTTATTCGCACGACATGCTTTCGTAGCGCTGCTTCTTCATCGCGTGATCATGCTGTTCGAAATGTCGTGCTCAAATAAACAGTTGGACTATCATCTAATGTTCTGCAATTTTTTTGCCCAAACCAGCCCAACACTGGCATCTCCGAATCACAAATAATATGGGACACAACACTGAACCTTGTGGTACACGATTCGATACTGGTCTCCAGTCAAACAAACAGATTTCTACCAGCAGACCTTCTGTCTCCTACCACAAAGTTGTTTTGGATACATCTTGGCAAATTACTAATGAGTCCTACATTTTCCCTGGTTATTCTGCTCCACTTGACGTACCTGTAGAATATTTGGGGATTCTCCTTAATCTTTCCTGCCAGCAGGTTTCCATGTCGCTGTGTTAGTCAGTCCCCTTCAAATGAAGAATTGCCTTCTAATTGCAGTCTGAAATTGTCTATCCTTTACCTGCAATAATTTGCCTTAAATGTAGAGTAGACAGCCAGAGAAAAATCCTCTTTATTTCCACCTTGTCATATGTTTAGTGACTTTTCTAAATTTCAGTATGATCACCTCTCATTGTTTGAAAATGTAAAGAACACAGGCCGAGATTCCACATAAGGCAATATCGCCATCTGAGGGATTAATCTGCAGAATATCCATTGCACACCCTCCGTGGTCATTATATTCTTTCTCAGATTGGGTCACCAACACTGGACTCAATACTCTATGTACAGTTTCATTAGCAAGCTGTGAAACTGCTTCAGCATGACCTTCCGAATATGTTCTGATTGTCTTAAATGAAGGTGAACCTGACTTTAACTTTTCACTTTTATATATTCTTCCAATTATCATTCACATTACTTTATTTATGAATTCACTGCATGAGTTCTTATAAAAAAGCCTTCTGAAAATCGAAATACGCCATTTCTATTTTGCAATAAACAAGTTCAAATCATTCTGAAGTTTGTCAAAGATAAGACTCTGTCAGAATCTGTCAGTACATACTGATTCTCTCCGATGTTGCTGTTAATTTCTAAATATCCAATATCAGATCCTACATAATAGATTCCATCAGGTTCCCTACAGATATCAAGTAAATTGGTCTGAAGTTCTCCACACTATCTTTTCTTCCCTTTGCAGATCCTTGAATCACTTCCATTTATCTCCAATGCTTGGAACACATTTACTAACTTCCAGCCTCTGCAGAATGCATAGGAAAATAAACATCGACAGCACAATTAATGCGTCTATTGCTGATTTATTTCTAATATTTTGATACGAAGTACAACTGACTCATCAGACTTAGCAATGCTTAATCCAGCTACAATACTACTATGCTAGCCTTCAACTACTACCTTGTTACTGATATGAATTGACTTGATGTCTTTAGTTCCACAAGTTCCATGTGATCATTTGGTATTACTCAGCGATTTTATGGATCTTCCTCCTTGATGACAGATGCAAAGGAACTGGTTACTTTCTTGGCCATTTCCCTGTTCTCCTCAATAACCTCTCCTCTCCTGATTACAAAATTCCACATTTGACCCTGCTTGTTTTCTTTGCAATACAGATTGTAGATTTATGTAGTCTTTGTGTTCTTCTTTCACAGAATCATTAAAAGCCCACAGTGCGGAAAAGGCCTTTTGGTTCAGCAAGTCCACCCTGCCGCTCCAAAGAGTAACCACACAGACCCATTCCCATCCAATTCTAGATTTTGCGGCCTAATGTACACATCCCTAAACACTTTGCACAAATAAGCATGGCCAGTTCAACTAACCTGTCATTCTTTTCAGTGGTTAGCACTGCTGCCTCACAGCGCCTGTAGACCCGGGTTCAATTCCCGACTCAGGCGACTGACTGTGTGGAGTCTGCACGTTCTCCCCGTGTCTGCGTGGGTTTCCTCCGGGTGCTCCGGTTTCCTCCCACAGTCCAAAGATGTGCGGGTCAGGTGAATTGGCCAAGCTAAATTGCCCGTAGTGTTAGGTAAGGGGTAAATGTAGGGGTATGGGTGGGTTGCGCTTCGGCGGTTCGGTGTGGACTTGTTGGGCCGAAGGGCCTGTTTCCACACCGTAAGTCTAATCTAATCTTTTGACTGTGGGAGGAAACCGGAGCACTAAAAGGAAACCCACACAGACTCAGGGAGAATATGCAATCTCCATAAACAAATTTCTGAGAATTCTCTGGTTGCCACAATGTCTAAAATTTTTCTGAGCTCAATTCCTATGATTAATATAATCTTTAATTTATTATGTTAACCTCCATTAAGTCACTTGCCCTTTCTTTGGTGATTCTACCATAAAGAAATAGACATATTTTTCAGATATTGCAGGATTTCTGTAGATCTCCTGGTCCTGAACAAGTGTTACCAAGAACACAGCAAGAGGCGAGAGAAGATATTGCGGGGGCCCTGGCTGATCTTTATCCATCACCGATGTCCATGGAGGAGGTCCCAGAAGACTAGAGGATCGTGAACGTTGTGCCCTTGTTCAAGGAGGGCGGCGAAGAAGAACCTGTAAACTATAGACCAGTTAGCTTAACAAATGCGACAAGTAATTTCCTTGAGAAGGTTCTGAGAGATAACATAGACATGCATTTGAAAAGACACGGTTAAATAAGGAGCAGTCAGCACTGCTTTGTGCATAGGGTATCGTGGCTCATATTTCTTTAGCGTTCTTTTGAGGAAGCGACCTCAAAAGGTGGTAGGTTGGGAGACGTAGTATATCCAGGTTTCAGAAAGGTCTTTGATAAGATTCCACATGATAGGCTGCTCAGAAAGGTTCGATAGCATGGAATTCAGGGGGATCTGGTAAATTGGATACTCAATTGGCTTGATGGGAGAAAGCAGAGGCTAATACTGGAAGGATGCTTATTGGACTGGAGGCCTGTGACTAGTGAAGTGTTTCAGGGGTCGGTACTGGGTCTATTACAGTTTGTTATCTATATCAATGATTTGGTTGAGTATGTACAAAGCATGATTAGTAATTAGGATGATGACAATAAAATAGGCAGTACTGTGAACAGTGAGAAAGATTATCAGAAATTGCTGCAGGACTTTTATCAGCTGGGGAAGTGGGCCGAGAAATGGCAAATATAGATTAATATAGATATACGTGGGGTGTTGCATTTTGGAAAGTCAAATTCAGGTTGGAGTTTCATGATGAATGTTAGACCTTGAAGTAGTGTAGAGGAACAGAGGGACCTTGGAGCTCAGCTTCGTGGTTCTCTGAAAGTAGTTGTACGTAGACAGGGCAGTGAAAAAGGCTTTTGGCACACTGGCCTTCATCAGTCAGGGCATTGAGTATATAAGTTGGCGAGTTATATTGCAGTTGGACAGGACGTTGGTGAGGCATGCACTTGGAGTATTGTGTTCAGTTTTGTTCATTTTGCCATAGGAAGGATGTGATTAAACTGGAAAAGGGACAGAAGAAATTTACAAGGATGTTGCCTGTACTCGACGGTCTGAGTTGTAGGGAGAGTTTGGACCGGCCAGAATATTTTCCTTTGAGTGTAAGAAACTGAGGGGAAATCGTATAGAAAAGTATAAAATCATGAGATGCATGGATAAGGTGAATACACTCATTCTTTTTGCCAGTTTTGGGAATCAAGGTCTTGAGGACATCAGGTTAGAGGTGAAAGAATACAAAGGATCCTGAGCGCCAACTTTTTTACGCAGAGGTTGGTACACATATGAAATTAGCAGATAGCGGTTTGGTTGAGGCATGCACATTAACAACGTTCAAAGGCTTTTAGACAAATATGCTGATAGGAAAGATTTAGAAGAATAAGGAGCAAGGGCAGGGAAATGGAATGAGCAGGATGGGCATTTTGGTCGGCATGGACCACTTTGGTCCAAAGGGCCTGTGTCCAAGCTGCAGGGCTCCATGGTTCTATGTCTCTAACAACCATTGCGTGTCGACCACTTCATGCTCAAACATTCGATATTGTATGCAAGCTCTGCGTAAAATACAACATATTAACGTCTCTAGTCCTCAGAGCAAGGTTAATAATGAGTCCTTCTGACCACACAACACCAAATCGAAAATAACCTGCTGTCTTGTTTGAGTCACAACATACTCTTCAACCAACCTGTTTTACGCTGATGGAATTTATTTTTCACAAGATTAGCAGTCACTTTGTTAACACAGTTTAGATGCAATTTAAGATCATTCAATAATCCTGCAGCACCCACAATATTTGCATCTCTAATTTGCAGATAATATAATGCACAGAGTTTGGAGAAGACCATTGGTTTAGATACATAATGCACCAATGTTTGTAGATACATAATGCACTTTCCTATTTGTAAGATCCACCCAAACGGTTTCTGTGGTATCTGAGGGACAGGGTCTGTTGCTTTATCAGTGATAGACTTGGTCAAGACATTCGGGGAGGGTCATGTCGACGCTGACATGAAGAAATGGCCAGCATCATACGACAAGTATCAATCTCCTCCCCACTCTGTCAGGTTAACTGTTACTGTAATGTCTCTGCTTCCTCACACTCATGACCTATTATAGCACCTACCTCCAAACAAGGCTCACACTCTATCTCCAAATAAAACTTACGCACTACTACTCACATGATTGAATTCAGCACCTTTCCCACGCCACCCGCTCCCCGTGCGCTCTCTCTCCCTCCACTATACTCCCAACACTAATAACAGTGCATGGATACAACACTGTGGACTGACTCCCTCCGGAAACCTCACCATTCCCACTCCCCCTCCTCCTACACAAGCTCTAAAAGCAGGGCCACACACCACCACCATCACCCCTTCCCGCCTTTCTTCCATCCCAGGAGAAACGGACTGTAATAGGAGAGAAAAGACCAAGCCAGATGGTGGAGCACCCGATATCTGACCCATCCTCCACCCAACCCCCCCCCCCCCCACCGCCATGTCAGGAGGACCCTAGTAGGAGCCGGAGTGGAACGGGACATGTTGTATGGAGATTCCATGACATCAATGTCCCTCCAACTGAGTAAAAAACAATGTTCAGGGAAGGACAATTCGCACTTTAACCACTCTGTCTGTTCTCACAATTTTCTTCTCCCAAAACAACGAATATCTCATTGCAGAGAGAGACAGACACAAAAATATTCAGAGACATATGTAAACACTCTAATATACTGACACTCACAGTATTTTCACGGAGATAGAACCGCACACAAGTAGTGGCATACGGAGACATAGACAGTCGCACGCAAATAGGCACAAGCACAAGTAAAACGCACAGGCGAATACATGGAAAAACCAATGTCAACACATAAATACACAAACACACAGACACATGTACAAATACACACAAGTGCACATACGGACGAGCAGAGACACAGATACTAGTGCTTATAAGACAGTGATATACAGTTTATTGATGAATAAGCATGTCAAGAGTTACAGAGAGTAGTCAGGAGAATGATGTTGAGAAACCTGTAAGCCAGTATTAAATGGCACTCAGAGTCGATGGGCCGAATGGCCGAATTCTGCGTTTTTAATGCTCGTGTGGTATCATGCTATCAGTTATTCACTTCCTGGGAGAGAAGCAGAGAATGAGTTTAATACATATTTCATTGAAAAGAGCCAGTGGTACTATTGGACAGGTTTAGAGGGCTGAATGGTTTATGTCTATGCCTAATGATTTTGTCCTTGTGTTTCAAAAAATTAGCGATTTCATGTTAGGTTAACACAGTTTAATATAACGGGTCCCACACTGAAATAATGTCGCCCCATTTCACTTTTGTCTTGTACTATCTGTAGGGTCCTCATCCTCAGGGAGCAGGGAAGACTCGGTTTTTGAAGATATTCAAGACTGATCTTTGCTGGACAGGACAGTCAATATTTATTGGGAAGAGACAGGAGATGGATGGTAAAACACAATCAGATCAGCCATGAGCATTCTGACTGGCGGTGCCGAATAACCAACTGCTGCCCCTACCCCACGTGTTGTTCCCTCAATCCACCCTCGATGCTGTTACAGGGATATACTGCTGCTACTACCTCACGTATTGTGCCGTCCATCCAACCGTCGAAGCTGGGACAGAGATAGGGGGCCACCTCATTCGGCCAGTCTTTATCGTTGCCATGAGACTGGAGGAGACCATTCTGCCTCTTTAACGAGTTACAGAGAAAAATGAAACGATCATTTTAACTCATTGAGTACATTTTACTGCACAGCAGGCCATTTAAACTGCCTGAACTGCTGTACAGGAAGCGGTTTCTAACAGTCAATAGAGAGAAGATGTAAATGCTTATTTTCACATTACAAAGCTGTAACTGGTGGAGTGCCTCAGAGATCACAATGGAATCATCAACGATCAATATCTGTATCAAAGATCTAGAGGAAGGGACTGCATATATCAATGCCCAATTAGCTTAAACACCAATCTGGTCATCCAGTATGTTATCAAATGGAGGTCGTGTGTCATCAATGTGATAAAGGCAAAGGGAAGTTTGTGAGCAAAACTTCAGCAGACATCCATAATGTGAATTGTCTATTTTGAATGGAAGGATAAAAAAAAGTTAAACAAGTTAAGTGGAGAGAGAATAGAGAACTCTGTGATACAGACGGTATTCATGATCCTGGTACATGAATCATATGTAGTTAGTCTGCACTTGCAGTAAGTGATTTGGAAGCTAAGTGGAATGATTGTGTCTCTGCCAAAGGGTACCAGGTTTGATCAGGAATGTTTTATTGCATCTGTACCGGTGAAAGTGAGGAGTGTAGATGCTGGAGATCTGAGTCCAACAGTGTGAGGCTGGAAAAGCGCAACCTGTCAGGCAGGATCCGAGGAGCGGGAGAATTGGCGTAACAGGTACAAGTCCTTCATCAGGAATGTGCTGTAAACATCGAGTCTCCTGTTCGTTGGGTGCTGCCTGACCTGTTGTTATTTTCCAGTATCACATTTTTCGAGTCTACATCTGTAGGGCGTTGCTAAGACCACATATGACAGATTATGTGCAGTTTTGATCCCTTAACCTAAAAACAAGATAATTGTTTTCGAAGCTTATCAACAATGTTTGGTTCACATTTTCTTGGAGTGAAGGCCTTTTGTTCTGAAACATTATCAGTTCTGGTCTTACATGAAAACTCTTTTTGAAGCATACACAATTTCGAGAAAAATCAGCTGGATACATATGTTCTCTTCTTAGGGACACTAAAACTATGGAATAAATGTTCAGAATAAAATGTATTGATTTTCGCACAGATATTTTGAAGACATCAAACGATTTTTAAAAGTTAACCATATGCATACCTACATATCATCAAATTATAAAGCAGGAATTTTCTTTTATTGCTAACGAAAGGCACTGGGTATAACAACAGCAATGATGCACTTGCATATCGTCCATTATTATCCATTCCAGAGAATATTCACGACGAGCGCACACGTTCCAGTTTGGTGTTCAGTTGATGTAATTGTATGTTTCAACACAGAGAGGGAGAACAATGTTCCCTGCCTGATAAGCAGCAACTGATTGATCCCTCTCTGTAATTGTGTTCCACCTGACAACAGTAAAGCCCTGACTCACCTCAACCTGATGAGTCGTGGAGAATTCCTGTTGAGAGATTCATTGGAATCTCCCTACAGTCGGAAGCAAAGGGAATTCAGCTAAATCCAACTATTCTGGCGAGAAATCGCATTACAAGCAGCTTGACTGAGCAGAAGTGGCGGCATTGTGGCTCAGTGGTTAGCACTATTGCCTCACAGCAACAGGTTCCAAGGTTTGATTCCAGCCTCGGGCGACTGCCTGTGAGGAGTTTGCATATTCTCCCCCTGTCCGCGTTGGTTTCCTCCAGGATTTCCAGCTTCCTCCCACAGGTCCAAAAATGTGCAGTTCGGGTGAATTCGCCATGCTGAACTGTCCATAGTGATAGGTGCATCAACCAGAGGGAAATGGGACTGGTTGTGTTACTCTTCGGAGGGTCGGTGTGGACTTGTTGGGCCGAAGGCATTGTTTCCACCACTGTAGGAAATCTAATCTAATAACGTCAGAGGACAGAATAACATTTGGGACAGTCTATCATCTATCCATTTGTTATGAATTCAACTATTATGACACTCTGCAAAGCTTTCATTTTTCTATTTTGTCTTAAGATGTGAATGGGTGTGTGTGTGTGTGTTTGACATTTTTTCTAGAAGATGAGCCAGACTGACATTTATATCATTAGCCAAATCACTAAACGTTGAAATTTGTTGTAAACAGTGGAGCGATCTAACTGCAAAAGGAAACACTAACCATGCAACATTGATTGGAGCACGAATTCCAAAAGGGTTGTTTAAGTGGGAGTTCCCTTCCCCAGAAGTTTGTGGTGCCTGGATGTTTACATTTATTCAAAGTTGTGTCTGTTACATATTTGATAGACAAGTGAATGTAGGAAAATGGTGCACGTACAGAAGAAGTACTGCTGAGACCACAATCAGATCAGCTACGATTTGAACGCGTGGCAGAGCCAAGACAAAGTGTCTAATGGTCCACTCTTGCTCCTCAGTCTGATGGTCTTATATTCCATTCAGCCCCTCACAGCTCCTGCGCAGGAGTAGATGGAGGTCACTTGTTCGAAATACCTGGTCCACAGTAATCCAGGATCTCCTTCTGTCCCCCACAATTGGCACACACAGTTAGGTGTGGGGTCAAAAATATTAATTCAAAACTCAGGCTGGGCTCAAAAGACGCCTCTGATCTCTTTATAGAGTGTCTCCTCTCTGCAACTTGTGCTTTATTTGTTGGTCATGCTGCGGACCCAGATTCATTGTGAATCCAATCCCCATACCTCACCCAGGGATGACTCATAAAATGCGTTGCTCTCTCGAACTGCAACATCCAATAACGGAATGCTCATTAAAATTACAAAAATTTACTTTCTAATTACAGAATATGAAAGCATGAGGAACAGGATCGGATGGTAATTCGGATGGTCAGGCCTGCCATGCCATTGTATAAGATTATGGATGATCCAATGATGGTATCAACTCTGCTTTATTTCCCAATTCTTCACATACCTCAATTCAATGACAGGTTTAAACCCCCCCCCCACCTCCTCTACAAATCCTTTTAGTGATCTCGCTCCCCAAACTCTATGTACCAGATAATTCCTGACATTCACAATCCTCTGTGAGAAGGTTCCACTCACAAAACATACACAATAACCTATTTGTATGTTCAAAAGAGGTGAACACAGTAGCTCATGTAAGAGTGACAGACCCTGATATCAAGGCCAGAGTTGACTCAGGATGTTATCAAGGAAGGTTAACTGAATTACGTTTAATAGGAATCAGCCACAATCTCTCCCCTGGTTGGGGTCAGCCATCGCAGGGAGGAAGATGTGCGTAGTTGGTGGACAATAATCCTCTCCGTCCCGGGACAACCCTACAGGAAATCCTCAGAGTAGCTTCCTCGATACAATCGTCTTCAGCTGCGTCATCACTGTCCTTCCCCATCAGAAATGGGGATGATCACTGAAGATCACACAATATTCAGAACATTTCCACGCCCCCCCCCCCCCCCCCCCACCCAGCTCCTGAAGCAGTCCGTGTCAACGTGCAGGAAGACCTGGACTGCATTCAGGCCTGTGCTGTTAAAGTGTCCGTAACATTCATGTAACAAAATGGCCGGACACTGCACATTTCCACAGTTAAACGAGGAGCTCATTCAGCATCTCAAGCTGGTTTCTCGCGAATATGAGCTAGCATTCAGCACATCAAAACTACTGAACGGGAAGAGTTGCAGTACATTCAATACTCGTGCTAGTTACATAGGAAGAGGAGGGGTCTGGTCAACACATCGAACTGTTAAACAGGAACAAGTGGAGCCCAAACAGTCTTTCTAAACTGTTATACAGGACCAGCAAGAGGCCATTCAGCCTCGCAAAAGCTTATACAGGAACAGGTGGAATGTCACTGATGCTCCAACTTGACAAATCACAGGAGCAGATCATGATGTTCATCGTGGCTCCACTTTCTGTGGCGCATGTGTTACTTTAACGTGGTTTGCTGGCAGTGAGGAGGGAAGTAAGATGTTTTCTGTTAATTCTCAAGGAAACATCTTCCATCTCCGAAAAGGCAGACCCATGTTCTCCGTGGGGGTCAGAAACTGGTGGGAATAGCAAACTGCTTTAGACTGAAGGTATTGTGGCTGATGTTGGGATTGTGTATAACATGACATTCAGTTCAGGATCGCGCACCAAATGCACTGGATTAATATGTGGGTTTTTTATTCAAAGTCTGGATTTCCTACTCTCTCATTGATCTGGGGAGTGGGGGTGGTTGGGGGAATGTTCTCAGAGGTACTAAAAGTATCTGGAATTTAATAAACTTAGTAAAAACAAAGAAGCCGTGGCATTTATCATCGTATCAGTGTCTGTTTAGAACATCATTTGTGATCGTCCATCCCCCTGAAGGTTCAATGCAATGCCATCTTATTCTCTCGCAGTGCACACCTCATGGTACCATCATCCCAGGGATTAGTTTGGTGGAACTCCTTTGCACTCTCTCTCTGTGGTAAGGAGATCATTCCTTCTAAAGGAAAGAAATTCTGTGCACAATATTCCAAATAATGCCTCAACAAAACTCTCAGGGTTGATCACAATAATTACTTTCCCTCACTTCGCCACCTCCATTCCTTTCTTATGGCGTTAAAAAAAGATAATTCGCTATATACTTCCACTAATGCGAAATTTACAACTTCCTGACATCTGTAAGTCAATAAAAACAGTACCAGAGATGCCTATCGAGATGAACGTCACTCTCGGGGACAGACTCAATGAGATGGAATACACCTACCATAAGGAATAGTAGCCTACATGATGGAAATGAACAGTAGGAATATGGCAAACAGGAAGCAGAAGGGAGTTATCTTTACTTTTGTTATTTTTCATGAAGTATATGAAGCCCTGGTCAGACCAGCATGTTATCCCTATCTTGAACTGAGTGTCTGGTTCATCTGTTCCACTGGACAGTAAAGAGTAAACCACATTGCTGTGGGTTTGCAGTTACACGGAGACCTGACCAAGGAAGGATAACCCATTGCCTTCTCTAGAGGACATGACACAAGCAGAGGGCTTCTAATTATTACAAATGACGATGGTTTCTTTTAAATTCCATCAACTTGCTTCATGAGACATCAACAGATTATTGTTCTGTGTCTCTACATTAAGAGTCAATGACTTGAGTACCATACACTATCTTCCTCTCTGACAGATACTATGGAGAGAACAAATTAAACATCTCAAGAGTAATTATCTTGTCAAGGACATGTGGTTAGAAGGCACTGTAAACAGGTGAATCCAGATTTCATAGTGACACAAATATAGACGTTTACTCAGAAGTTGCACTGAGACTGACGAGTAGATCGGTGCATCGTCATGGTGGTACTTGGCAGGATTTTGATTGAGGAGGATATGCTAATGTAGATTTGTGCAAGGCTAGAAGGATTATGGAGTTTGAGAACAGTCTGATTCCTTCTCGCATATCAGTGAGCAATTTATAAATCGTTAGTTGCTTTATAGAATTTATCAGGAAAGGAATTTTTGATTGGAAGTGAAGGCACTGATTTCCCCTTTTCCAAAATTGGCCTGACATGAGCAGAAACACAGTTCAACCCGTTCTAAAAGACAAAGAGAATGACTTACTAGGAACACCAACGAGAGCGAGGATGGGATAATAACCACCTTGTATAATCCAAAGGACACCTTCGATCCGTGATGCTAATGATATCCAAGCCTGATAAAGGTAGGAAAGACGCTCAGGTAAACTCCTGTCCATTGTTGGAACGTTCCAGTCAAATGTTCTCAGATTCTGCTCCGTTGTTGGAACATTCCAGTCTGTTGTTCTCAGATTCTGATCTCTCTTTCCCGTCTCTCTGGAGCTGCTGATACCTGTTAGTGCTGTCGGTGATGCCCCTGCTCATACTATGGGATATCACATCGAACCCAGTCCTTACTAGAAGAAGAGCCGAATCCTGCAATGACACATTTAGGATCCACAGCGACTGACATTAATCACAGTCGCTGAACAGATAGCTCCAGTTAACCACTTTCAATTCAATACAGTTATTATTAAATTTCAAATTAATGTATAAAGTTACACATTTGGAGTGGGACACGTAAGGGTGACTGAGGGAAGGAATGTTGGAGATGGTAGATTGATTGTGCGTTATCATTCAATCTGAACTGGATATGGAAGTAATGACAGAGGATTGTCAGAACATAAATTAGTTTCTCTGTTTATAATTGGAAACATGCAGTCTGCAACTAGTGATTAGTCATTACAATATAAATAAAACATTGAGACAACTTTTATAGTCGATAATCTGGCAGGAAAATATGCCTAAAACAACATGGGGTTATAATAGACAAACGGCATGGATATGTTAACAGAGAATTGTCCCTGCCAAATGCAATTCAGTTTGTTTCTCCAAGATCTGAGAGGGCAGGTGAGGGCATGCTGTTAATTTATTAATGCCAATCAGCAGCGATGAAGTGCCACTTACTGGACTTCAATTACAACGTGATTATGGCATTGGGGAGGAGACAGAAAACAGACAGAATTGGGGGACATGGTTGCTGAGACGAGAGGGAGGGAACATGATATTGCCCGTTCATCAATATTAGAACGTTTCTCTTTATAAATCATTTGAAGATCAGATTCAAGTATAAATCTACAATGAGGACGGAGGAGAGCCAATATTGGCAAAGACCATACAAACACAAGACATAGGAATAAAAACCTGGCGATTCAGCCCATCCAGTCTGCTCAAACGTCAATCAAACGTGATAGGTTTCTCAAACCCATTGTCCTCATAATCCTTGATCCTCTTTACAATCGAGAACCTATCTGACGCAGGCTTAAATATGCTCAATGACCTGGCCTCCACAGCCTTCTGTGGCAGTGAATTCCATACATTAAAATGCTCTGGCTGAAGAACTTACTCGTTATCTCTGTTCTAAAAGAGCTTCGCTGCGATCTATGTCTGTGCCTAGGATCTGAGTCTTTCCTATCAATGGACATATTTTCCCAATATCCATTCTGTCCAGGTCAATCAGTATTCTGTAAGTTTGAATTAGATCCCCCTCATCCTTCTAAGCCCAACGAGTATCGACACAGGTCCTCAAGCGTTCCTCATATGTTAAACCTTTCACTCCTGGGAGCATTCCTGTGAGCATTCTCAGAACACGCTCCGGGGCCAGTACATATCTGCTGAGGTATAGGGGCCAAAACTGCAGACAATAATCTAAATGTGGCCTGATCAGATATTTTTCCTGTCTTGTGAGTTCATCCCCGCTTTTATATTCAATTACTTTCAAAATAAATCCTTTCATTGTATTTGCGTTTGTAACTACTGACTAAACTTGCACCTTTACCTTGAGAGACGCCTGGACTAGGATTGCCAAGTCTCTTTGCATTTCACACTTCTGAAATTTCTCCCCATTTAGAAAATAGTCCATGACTCTATTCTTTGTACCAAAGTGCATGACCTCATACTAGTCTATGTTTTACCCCATCTGCCATTACTTTGCCCATCTCCTAACCTGTCCAAATCCTTCTGAAGCTTATCTGTCTCCTGTTTGCTACCTGTCCTCTACATATCTTTGTAATATCTGCAAACCTAGCCAGACTGCCCTCTGTTCCATCTTTTAGATCATTAATGTGCAATGTGAAAAGTCGTCCCAACATTGAGTCTTGCAGAACGCATTTTGTCACCGGCTGTCATCCTGAGAAGGACCGTTTTATCCCCACTACCTGCTTTTTGCCAACAGTCAAGCTTCTATCCATGTTAGCACCTTGCCTCTGTCACCATGGGCCCTTATCAAAATCAATACTCTTCTGTGTGGCGCTTGTCAAAGGCCTTCTTGAGGTCCGGTTAATAACATCCATGACAAGCAATATGAATTCGACTGGGACAACACTAGCATTATAGGACAAGCCCAACCGAGAACAGCCAGGCTATTCCTAGAGGAATGGCACTCATCCACAGATTCAATCAATAAGCACATCGACCTTGACCCAATATACCGACCACTGCAGCCGACAGCTGGATCTGACAACCGGAAGCGGCAGATTCAAACCACTACAAATGCCGGAGGAAAGATCACAGAAGTGCTTCACAGGAGGCTCCCAAGCACTGAGGATGTCACCTAGACAGGGGATGAAACGTCTGCATCGCAAATTCCCAGCTCAGCGAACATAACCACAACATCCATTGTCTCTCCTTGGTCTAATCTGCTTGTAACTTTCTCAAAAGGTTCTAGCAGATGTGTCAAGCGTGACGTCCCCTTGATGAAACCATTCTGACTTATCCTATTCTACCATACACCTCCAAGTATTCAGAAATCTCATCCTTCTCGATCTGATCCAGGATTTTACCCACGTCTGAGGTTAGGCTGTTTGATCTGTAATTTTCTGTCTTCTGCCTTATTCCCTTTTAAAGTAAGGATTTTACTTTAGCGCTATTCCAGTTCTCTGGGGCAAGCCACGATTCTAATGATTCCTAAAGATCACCACTAACGCGTCCAATACATCTGAGCTTTCTCCCATACAACTATGCGGTTTAGTCCTTCTGGTCCAGATGATTTATCTATCTTCAGCCCATTGACCTTTCCTACCCCTGCCCTGATGATGGGTGACATTCTGAGCTTTACCCCTTCACACTGTTGACCCTTTGGGAAATTATTTGTGTCCTCGGATATTTCTTTGTTCTCCACTACTGTCTGTCCTATGCCATTTTCCAGCAGCCTAATGTCCACTTTTATCTCACCTTTGCCCTTTTTATATCTAAAGAAAACCTTGCAATTTTCCTTGATTTAATTGGCAAGCTTACCCTCATATTTAATCTCCTACCTCCATATTTCTTATTTTGTTTCCATCTGTTGGTCTTTGTGAGCTTCCAAATCGTCTGATTTTCCTCTGACCTTCGTCACATTATATGCTTGCTCTTTTGCTTTTATTCTGTCCCTGACTTCCGACACAAACACCTGATGAAGGAATGGCGCTCGGAATGCTAGTGTGCTTCCAATTAAACCTGTTGGACTATAACCTGGTGTTGTGTGATTTTTAACCTAATCAGCTATGTTTGTTTCATCCTCCCCTGTATCATGCTTCTTTTTTTCTCTCTGGATAAACCTCTGTTATGTCTAACGAAGTACTCCCAGATACTCCTGCCGTTACTGTTCCACTCTTTTTCATGCTAGGCCCCTCTCCCAGTCACTTCTACCCAGCTCCTCCCTCATGTCTCTGTAGTTGCCTTCATTCAGCTGAAATACCTTTAGGTCTGATTCTGTCGTCTCCATCTCAAATTGCAGAATAAATTCAAGCATATTATGATCACTGCTTCATGCCTGTTCCTTCACCTTAAGCTCTCTTAAATAGTCTGCCTCATTGCACAACACTAAACCCAGTATTAACGTTCCTGAGTGGGCTCAATCAGAAGCTGCGACACAAAGCCTGATCGAAGATTTTTCCACAAATAAGTTTTCTTGGAAAACACTAGCAACCTGATTTTCCCAGTCCCCCCATGTATTGAAATCCCCCATGACCTCTGTACTTTGCCTTTTCTACCCATTTTTTCTATCTCCTCGTTTGAATTGCGCCGCAGCTCCTCACTACTTTTTGGAATCCTGAACATAACGCCAACTACGTTTCGTTTATCAACCTTTGGGGATACTCAATTCTACCCACACTGATTTTGTGCCATCGGACCCTACTTTAGGTGATACAGTCAGAGCGATGTATTGCAATGAAACAGGTTCTTCAGCCCAGCTCGTCCATGCCGAACATATATCCCAACCTAATCTAGTTCCATTTGCCAGCACATGGCCTATATCCTTCATACCCCTCCTATTTACATACCCATCCAGATGTCTTTTAAATATTAGAATGGGACCAGTGTCCATAACTTCCTCCCACATTGTTTCCATGCACACACCACCCTGTGCATGAAAAACCTTGCTCCTTTGGTCCCTTTTAAATCTTTTCCTTCTCAACCTAAACCTATGCCCTCTAGTTCTCCCCCACCCCAGGGAAAATCCTTTGTCGATTTATCCCATGCATGCCCCTCGTGATTTTCTATACCACTATAAGGTCACCCCTCAGTCTCTAACGCTCCAGGGCAAACAGCCCCAGCCCATTCAACTTCTCCATGTAGCTCAAACAGTCCAATCCTGGGAACATCCTTGTAAATCTTTTCTGAATCCTTTAAGGTTTCACAACATCCTTCCCATTGCAGGGAGATCAGCATTCTTATGATTGATTGATTTGCACTCTTACTAATACAGCAACCGCTCCCTTCACTCGACCTGTCCTTTTGATAGGATGCATGCCCATGAATATTCAGCTGTCAATCGTAATCCCCTTACATCACGTCTCTGCCAATTTAAATCTGCGCCACAAGCACATTTAACTGATTTTGTATCCAGCATGCATTCAGATATAACACTCTCAGTCCTGTATTAACCATCCTTCCTCTTAGTGTCATTCGTCTGTCTAGTGTGCTTAAAGTTTGATTGTTTACACTTTCAATACACTCTGTCACATTTGTGACTGTGCTGGAGATTTTAATAACGCCTCCTGCGTTCTGCATTCTTACCTCCTCTTGTAATTCGAGTTTTCTAATTTCCACATAACTGAAACCCCACCCCAGACCTAAAAAAATTTTCAAAGATCTGTCCGCAGTCCTAGTTATGTGTTTTATTTAAGACAATGGTCCAAGCACTGTAGAGATGAACACCAGCCCATCAGAACAGGTCCCTTTTCCCCCAGTAATACAGTATGCTTATGCAAGACAAAATACAGAGAAAAATGACTTTTTGTATATTCCAAAATATGGAAAGTACAAACAGATAACATTGTTAAAATGCACTCATGACCTTGAGCTCTATAATTTGCAATATGAATTTCAAAACCATGGAAGTGTTGTGCAAACTTTATCAAACATTATTCGGCCCACATCTGAGATGCTGGCTTCCCATCTGTCAGTGATCCCCTTCACTGAGATTCCCTGGTCAATCCCAACCACAGTATCTCGGGGACTGATCATTCCCTGCTGCGCTTCGCCCAGTCTATTTAAGTTAATCCACCTTCTCCATGGAACCAATCAATTGGTCTATTGGATTCTGTTTAACTGTCAGCAACCCAGGTCTGTGATGTTATTGGAGATAAATGATCTGGGATAAATACCAGTATCAGTACAGTGCTCACAGGGTATTGCACCACACAATACCCTGGTGCATTCCAGGGGAATTTCTACATAAAATTTCCATCTTCTGTCTATTTTCGTCATGCTGTCGCATGATCTATCCAGCTTCACTCTTGCCTAACACCAGTTCCTCTTACTCAGTCTGTCGCTCTGCTTTCAATCCGCTCTGTTGATCTCCCTTCAAGTTCTTTCTTTTTGTTTCATTCTCCCTCTCTTTCTCTTTCTCCCCCTCTCTCCCAGTCTGTCTCAAATAACTGCCTCTACTTTCAGATACTGCATTTGGAGAGTTTGTGGATGTACAACGGGTTGAATTGCCTCCGTCTGTGCTGTATTACTTCTGAGGTTCTCTGACCCACAATAAAGACTTTCAGTGCCTGGAGAAACAAGCTGGTCCTGCGAAGGACACAGTACATAAATATCCATTATCTCTTCCTGTTTTCTGGCATGTAGTGTCCTTGAAATATCTGTTCAAACAAAATAGTTTAAAATTCGAGCAGTTGGGAGGACATTCCCCAGACGATATTGCAATCAGTATTTAATAAACAGTTCCACCACTCAAAATGTGGATTTGCCTGATAGCAGCTCCTCCCAATTAATAGCCCCTCCCTTCTGCCTGATGCTGGTGTAATTGGCCTTCTGCCAATTTATTAACTTCCACAAGGTCCTGACTTAGTCCATGTTCATAGCTATCTCTAACCTGAGGGTGTTGTGATCACTGTTTCCAAAATGATCTTCTACTGAATGGTCAGTCACCTGGACACACTCATTATCTAATACGAGGTCCAGTGAGGCCCCTCCTTTAGTTGGACTTTCCACATACCGCTGCAAATTACTTTCTTGGATGCACTTAACGAATTCTACACCATCTAAGCCTCTTGCTCTCAGGGAATCCCAGTCAATTATGGCAACTATTTTATTAATGCACTTTTCCGTATTCGGCCTCCATATTTGTTCCTCAATTTCTCGGTGGCTGTTGGAGGGATTACAGTATAAGCCTAACACCGTGCTTGCATCCATCTTATCTTTGAGCTCTATTCATGTTGCCTCAGTAGATGAGCC
Source organism: Hemiscyllium ocellatum (assembly GCF_020745735.1). NCBI lineage: Eukaryota > Metazoa > Chordata > Chondrichthyes > Orectolobiformes > Hemiscylliidae > Hemiscyllium > Hemiscyllium ocellatum. Next base: position 14,054,090 of record NC_083429.1, read on the forward strand.
CTCCAGTACGTCCTCTCTAAGTGCAGATGTAACATTCTTCCTGATTAGTTAATGCAACTCTTCCTTTTCTTTTACTTTCCTCTCTGTCTCATATTAAACAACAAAATCCTGGAAAGATGAGAAGCCAGACCTATCCCCTTCTCAACCAAGTCCCTATAATACTTCCAACATCGTAGTCCCATGTATGGCTTCAGGCTCTAAATTCATCTGCTTCTCCACAATAGTCCTTGCATTGAAATAAAAACACTTCAGCCAAACACATCAGACACAGACGTGATATGTGGTTTGAATTTCTCTGATGTAAATTCTCTGCTGCTGTTTTCCGATGACAGGAAATTACAAAAGACTATCAGTAAAGCAGAAAATATTGTAAACAGACAATTACAGTTTCTTCCTTTGTCACTTCAATCTGTACATTGCATGACACATGGTCCAAATTCGACAGTGTGCTGAATAATTATTTAACTTTAAACAACTGTCTCCAGCCACTCACCGCATATTCAACAACTATTTCTCGACCCACTGGATTGATTGCTCTGTTGTCGCTCTCTCACGAAATCTCAGTAATATATACATTGTCAATATATGTGCTCACCCAAGCTCCAAGTTCTGACCTGCCAGATTCCTCACATGAAACTAATCACACTTCAGGTTGCCTGTCCCATTGTGTTCAGTGCCCTCTGCTTCTGTGTTGCTGGTCTTAGCTGCACTGGTTTTTGTCTCCAATTCCTCCTCAGTCACGGTATTATGGGGCTGTATTGTGTTTCTCACTCCCTGTCCCCACCCCCGAATACCTCGACCACACTAATTTAAACCCTCCTGAGTTACAACAGCAAACCTGCCTGCCAGGAGGTTGCAGCCAGTTCAGATTCATCCCCTCCTTCTTGTGTAGATCCTAGGTAAAACAAGGACTGCAGATGCTGGAAATCAGATTCTAGGTGAGAGTGGTACAAACGAACCGACTCCCACAGCTACCTGGATTACAACTCTTCTCACCCTTCCTCCTGCAATAATGCAATCACATATTCCCAGTTCTTCCGCCTCCGCTGTATCTGCTCCCAGGAGGATTAGTCCCACTACACAACACACCAGATGGCCTCCTTTTTTAGAGACTGCAATTTCCCTTCCCACATGGTTAAAGATGCCCTCCAACGCATCTCGTCCACATGCCACACCTCTGCCCTCAGACCCCACTCCTCCAACTGCAACAAGGATAGAACCACCCTGGTGCTCACCATCCACCCTACCAACCTCCACATAAACCAAATCATCCGACGACATTTCTGCAATCTACAAACGGACCCCACCACCAGGGATATGTTTCCCTCCCCACCCCTTTGCGCCTTCCACAAAGACCATTCCCCCCGTGACTACCTGGTCAGGTCCATGTACCCCAACAACCCACCCTCCATCCTGGCATCTTCCCCTCCCACCGCAGTAATGGCAAAATCTGTGCCTACACCTCCTGCCTCAACTCCATCTAAGGCCCTAAAGGAGCCTTCCACATCCATCACGGTTTTCCCTGCACATCCACCAATATCATTTATTGCATCCGTTGCTCCCGATGTGGTCTCCTCTATACTGGGGAGACTGGCAGCCTACTCGCAGAGCACTTTAGGGAACATCTTTCGATCACCAGCACCAATTAAGCACACCACACTGTGGCTCAACATTTCAAACCCCCAACCATTCAGCCGAAGACATGGATGTTCTAGGCCTCCTTTACCACCGCTCCCTCACCACCTGACGCCTGAAAGAAGAATGCCTTATCTTGCACTTCGGAACACTTCAATCCCAGGGCATCAATGTGGACTTCACCAGTTTCTTCATTTCCCCTTCCACCACTTCATCCCAGTTCCAAACTTCCAGCTCAGCACTGTCCCCACGACTTGGCCTACCGACCTATCTTTCTTTCCACCTATCCACTCCACCATCCTCTTTGACCTTCATCCCCACCCCCATTCACATTGTACTCTTTTCTACCTTTTCCCACCGTCCTCTCTGACCTAGCTCCTCCATCCCAACCCCGATTCACCTATTGTACTCTTTGTCACCTTCACCCACCCTCCTCCCTGTCCTATCACCTCCATCCCCAACCCCATTCAACTATTGTACTCTATGTTTCTTTCTCCCCAACCCCACCCTCCTGTCATTCATGTCTCCACCCTGCAGGCAGTCTGCCTCTGTTCCTGATGAAGGGCTTTTGCCTGAAACATCGATTTTACTGCTCCTCGGATTCTGCCTGAACTGCTGTGTTTTTCCAGCACCCCTCTAATCTAGAATCTTGTGTAGATCTTACTGACCCAGGAAACTCAATGATCCAGCTATCGGAAATTGCTGCCAGTTGAGGCCCATCCATCTTTCTTGTGTATATACTCCCAACTCGGGAATTCCAACGATCCACATGTCGGAGATTACTGCCAGTTTATATCCACGCTGTCCTCCTTGTGTAGGTCCTACTGACCTGGAAATCCCAATGATCTACGTATCGGAAACTGTAGCCAGTTCAGGTCCACCCTATCCTTCTTGTGTATGTCCCACGGACCAGGAATCCCAATGATCCACATATCAGAGTGCTGTCTCCCCTACCAGCTCTTTGGCCAGGTTGATTTTTTTTGCACTATCTTCCTGGTCCTAACATCACTGTCAAGTGACATATTCTAGTCTCTCCACAATTCAAATATCTTTCAGCATAACTCCGGCAAGATCTTTCCTTTAATTTTGTAAATATAATTATTATAATTTTTTTAACTTTACAAACATATAAAATTATTGAAAAATACAATCAATAACTAATATCAGTATAATAAAAAGAAACAAAAACACAAATTACAATACAACAATTGTCTCCTAACTATTAACCTACCCTTTATTACAAAAAAACCCTAACAATGTGCAAAGCAACACCCAAAAAAAAGGAAAACAACAAAAAAACCCACAAAATGCAGCACAGCTATGATTGGCACAAAGCTCCCAAACAGGAGAAAAGGAGCATTGTCAAATCTTAAAATTTTGGTTTAACAAACACCATAGTTAAGACAACTGACAAATCTGTTTCGAAATAACTCGAGTCGTGCTGCCATGCCTTATAAAAATGGTCTGTTGTGTCGTGCACCATGTTTGTAAAATAAGTCCAAGCGAATGTCCTCCATAAGTTATTTCTGCCATCCCAGTAAGCCCGGTTGGTTCTCAGACACCCAATTCATTCGAATTTTATTTTGTGCACAGTATGCAAGAATATTAAATAATTTCTTCCCATGCCCGTCTAAAGATGGTAAATTCGCTCGACCTAAGAGGAGAGATACTGGGTCTAATTTAACTTCAGTCCTCAATACCCTCCCTATCTCTCCCGCCACAGCGCTCAAGTAAACACAGAGCCTATGGCATGTCCAGGAGCAATGGGTAAGAGTACTTACACTTATTTTACATTTGAGGCAAACTGAAGATGCACCTTTTTTAATCGTCGCCAGATGGTCTGGTGCCAGATGAGCCATGTGCAGAACTTTTAACTGTGCAGCGCATGTCATATTACAGATTGAGATCTTTCAAGTATTCTCCCATAAGTTATCCCATTTTTCAGAACAGATCTTCACTCCTAGTTCTTCCTCCCTGACCTCACATAACCGGTTAATATCCTGCCAGGCCCTGTCACCCAGCAGGCGATAGAGGGCACTAACCAAGAGGGTGCTTGTAGGACGTAGCAACAACCTCTCTGGATTGGACTTATAGGACTTAGTGAGAAGCGTAGTCTTCTTCTGGATGAAATCCCTAACCTGAGAAAAAAAAGGAAAAGGTTTCTGCTGGGTAACCCGTATTTGCAGCTCAGTTGCTCAACAGACATCATAACTCCCCCTCAAACAAGTCTCCAAAACTATAAACTGCTCTCGCAGCCCATAGTTTGAAGGGTGAGTCCATTATCCCTGGTTGGAACCCTGGCATGCCAAGAATAGGTGTAAATGGCGAAATCTTAGATAAACAAACTTCACTCTGACGCATTGCCCTCCACGCCCTGATTGTACTAATGACAATGGGATTCCAGCAGTGGTCAATAACTGTCCTCATCTTATCCATGATGAACGGGTTAATAAGAGGGCACTTGGCTTGGGAAGCCTCAATATCCAGGCATATTGAGGTTGGATCGTTACCTATCCATTCGCAGACGCAGAACAGCAGGGAACTTCATTGATACATACTGTTGTCTGGGAAATCAACTCCTTGCTCTCCATGTGGCAACTGCAAGTTAGTAAGTTTGATGAGAGGCCTCCCATGATACCAGACAAAGGAACCAAACCACCCCAGAAGCTTCCACAGCGTTGACCTGGGGAAAAAATATAGGGAGCATACACATGGGATAAATCAAACGAGAAGAACATTCATCTTAATGAGAGATAATTAGGATCAGCCATGAAATTGGAAGAGCCTCCCACCTCTGGAGATCTCGCCTAATATTGTCGAGCAAGTGAACCAAGTTAGTCTGGAATAACAGATCAAACTTGGAGGTAATAAAAATGCCTAGGTATCGGAACCCTGCCCATGAGCACTTAAAAGGGAAGTCAGGGCCACCTTCAACTTTTGGCACATCCTTAAGGTTCCCGAAATCATAGCCTCCGATTTTGCAAAGTTAGTCTTATATCCTGAAATAGCGCAGAATGAATTGATGCATTATATCTAATGAGGTACGGAGCTCATCAGGTTCGATAAAAACAGAAGGACATCATCCACATACAGTGTAATCTTGTGTGCCCATGGTCCCACTTTCGGAGCGGTTCTGTGGACCTTTTGACGAATGGCCTCTGCCAGCGGCTCTATCACCAACGTAAACAACAACAGTAAGCGGGGGCAGCCTTGCCAACTACCCCGACCAATCGTAACATTCCCAGACTTCACTCCGTTGGTGATGACCGCGGCCAAAGGGTGGCGATATGTAACCTCCACCCACCTAGCAAAGACTTCACCCAACTCAAACTGTTCTAAGACATAAAAAAGACGGCCATTCCACACAGTCGAATGCTTTCTCTCCACCTAGGGAAATCACCAACCCCTGAATCGATCGTTGCTGACAAACCTGAACCACATGCAGCAACCTTCTAATATTATGAGAGGGTCTACAGCCCCTTATAAAGCCTGTCTGGTCCCTTTTAAATAATATGAGGCAAAACCATTTCCAATCTCCGCCCCAGGGTCTTGAACAGAATCTTGCTGTCTGAATTTAATAGGGAGATGGGCCTGTATGAGGAACGTTCCCCATCTCAAGAATTAAGGAAATATTAGCTTCTCTCAAAGATGGTAATAGGCATTCATGCATAAAGGAGTGATTGGGCATCTCTAACATCGGCTCTGACAGAATCCCTATAAACTCCTTATAAACCTCGCCTGGAGGACCATCAGGACCAGGCGCTTTCACACTCTGAAGTTGCCTTGCTGCATCCTGCATTTCTCGAACTGTCAAGGTGCCATTAAGGAGAGCGACCTGTTGCAAAGTTACCCATGGGAGGACAAGGTTCTTAAAAAATGTTTCCATTTTTACCTCCTGTTTTCGCAACCGTCAAACCGATACAATTCAGAGTAAAAGCTCCATGAAACCACATTAATCTTTTTAGCACCGTATGTAAGGACCCTGGCGCTACTCTAATTGCAGTAATGGATGGGGGAGCAGGCTTTTTCCGAGTCAGATATGCTAAATACTTCCCTGGCCTATCCCCATATTCGAACAACCTTTGCCTAGCAAAGGCAAGTTCTTCATTTGCGTTTTGTGTCAGTATTGAATTCAAGGCAGCCTGAAGGGCCGTGATCTGCTGTAGGTTAGATACCGAAGGCCGCGCAAAATGTCCCGCCTCCGCGCTTTTCAACCACGTCTCAAGTAGAGGCTGCTGTTCCTCCTTCTGTCATTTCTGGCTAGCCGAATAGAAAATACCTAATCCCCTAGCAGAAATACTTTGCAGTCTCCAATTGCATGGGCAGACTACTAGTCATGCCCGAGTGGATAGTCAAGAATTCCTGAAAGTCCTTCAAAATGTATTGCACACATTTGGAATCCTTAAGGGGAAAAGGGCACAAAAGTCAGTGCCACAAACCTAGCCCTTCACTCTTGGCCTCCAAATCGACTGGTGCGTGATCAGCGATAGCTATATTCACAACTTTGCAACACACAATAGAATGCAGAAGGGCGAGAGAGCCAGGAAGAGGCCAATCCTTGCGTGACATTTTTGTTGGTTTGAAAAAACGTGAAGTCCCTGCTGGTAGGCTGAAGACATCTCCAAATATCCACCAGCCCCAACTCCTCGCATAAGCCAACCACCTGTTTGGCCTGTGAAGAAATAGCTGGGGGCCCACAAGGCATCCTGTCCACTGTCGGATTCAAAAGAGCCATTATCATAAGCATTGCGGATCGAAAATATACTGATGGCTATTCAAGTTGGTTACTATACTAACTTTGCTATAGCTGGTGTTCCTGGTAAGTCATTCTATCTGTCTAGTGAAACAGTCTGAACTGAATTGATTCTCATGATATGAAAATTTTGCAAAAGTGCAAGTCAACGTTTTCATTTCCAATCAACGATTTCATTCCTTAGGAATTATAACTCGCAAATTACTCAATACAAATTGCTCATCAATATGCGAGGATGAAAGAAACTGTTCTCAACCTTCATGTTTCACTCAGTAAGTCACTCAGTCTGTCGATCGAACTGAATTGAAGCTGATGATATGTAATTCTTTGAAATGTGCAAGTCAACTTTTTCAGTTCCAATCAAAGATTCCATTCCTTAGAATTAATAACTAGCAAATTATTTTTTGCAAATTACTCCCCACTATGCGAGGATGAAACACACTGTCCTCAACCGTCTTGATTCATTTTCTCCTGCACAGTTTACGTCTCCATATCCTCCACACTCGCCAATCCTGTCCACTACCAACATTATGACATCCAGTCTTTTCCTCAGCCTCAGCGCAACTCCTGAATCAACCCTCGTTTGTGCCTTTGTTAATTCCGGATACATCTGTGTCAAGTCCCTTCTTACCACGTGTCCATTATGAAACAATTACACTTGAGATGTTAAACTTGTTCTCTGCACAGAATCTGAAAGATGGGAAGACAGTGTATGGTGGTCTCATCATTGGCTCATAATCTAGAGTCACATAATAATAATCTGTGGATATCGGCACACCTCGTGCTCTTTCGAGAAAGCAGTGGGTCACCCTTACTTGGTCGGGTCTCAGTGCGACTGCAAACCCACAACACTGTGTTTTACTCTTTTCTGCCCTGTGGAACAACTGAAATAACCACTCAGTTCAAGATCGGCATAAGATGCTGCTCTGACCAGGTCTGCACACATCCCGTGATGGCAAATCAAAAGGAAAGATCATTCCCTTCCTCTGCGTGTATCCCATTAGATCTTCATTAGAACTATCTTGCAAAGCAAGTTGTTTATCTTCTTAAACATGGTTTTCCTAAATGCCTCTCAAAAATGAGCAGTTCCTGAGTACTTTGCAGGCAGAATACTTGAAAGAATTTCATTCTGTTTGGAATTATTTGTTGCATTTTTAATCTACCGGTTAAAGTCTCCAATCGATGAATGCAACTGAGAACATCAGAGTCAACCTCACACTACTGTCAGAGGAGGGGAAGATAGAATCGTCTCGCACGCTGCTCTTGAGCAAATTATCAATTTCAAACAACCCAATGCGTGCAACCAGTGGGAGTGTAAATGAAACAATTAAACAGAGCCCCGTTCCAACTCTGGGAATCTTCAGAAACTATGTGAGAGGGGAATAAAAGGTGGACTGACCGACTGAGCAGAAACTGTCAAGGTACCTTCCCCTTCTTGCAGGAGCAGGGACATGAACTCTGATATTCTCGAGGCATTAACTGATCTGAGACATTGAAAGCATTCCCATCAGAGCTGCTCAACTCTCACTGTTATCAGTCAGGAACAAGAAAACCTGATTCTCTGACTAGGCACCCAACTCTGGCCGCGATGAGAAAACACCCACTCTTAACCAATACACCAGATGTGCTGCCTCCCAAACTGTGGGACTGCTTCTTAATGGCAATACATATGGCGTTTTATTTATCAGGCCATAAGTTTGAGCAAGTCATCGACTGTTTACAGAACGGAAAGAGGCCCGTTATCCAAGTTTTCAGCTCTTGGTATGTACCCTTGTGTTCCTAAATGTTTCAAGCACTCGTCGCAATGCTATTATCCAGTCACGTTTTACAATGTATGCGACTGCAGTTAAATATGGATAACCTGTGTTTACACACCCTTGGTGATCTGAACTCCATTTCACTTACAGAGGCAAACGCACAGACAAGTTCTGGAGAAGTGACTGTGGCCTCAGGAGATATCAGCCAGAAAGTAGAATTGAACTCAATTGGCTTATTTTGTCTCATTTCAGATTTCAACGCCAGAGTCTGGTTTCAGCAAAGAAATGAACCATTCAGCCTTTCATTTGTCCATGTTCCTCCCCGATCTAAGCATTGAGCTACGGAGACAGTGTGCCCTGAGAGAAGGATTCTCATTCATTTGAAACTGCAACATAATAGATGATTGAATAGCCCATGTATTAGAAAACAGTCGTAACAAAATCCAGACAGAACTGAAGGCATCATGTGCAGAAGGATGGGAGACTGTAATGCCGAATCAGTCAGTTTCCAGGGTGAAAGAAGCAGAGACCGTCCCTGGAAGTCTCGTAATTTGGATTACGTTCTCTGACAGCCATGGCCTGCAAATCGTTAGCATTTATTGATACCAATGTGTAATGCTGCCTTCTTAAACGTAGAATTATGACCTGGACATGCAAACATAAATCGTGAAATTGATCAAAATTGATGTATTGTTTCATTCCATATTTGTGCAGCAAGAATAACATGTAAACACTTAGATTATGAATAAAATCCAATATTAAAGGCAGTTACTGCTTTCAAAAAACTACAAAAACAGAGGAAGAGCTGGGAGTCGCATGACAGAAAGAGGCGACTGCTCCTGTTTTCAACCCACAACTTTTCATAGCTTTCGCCCCAAGAACATGTGCAGAAGCAAAAAATTGGCAAACTAATACATATTTTAAAAAAAAACAGAAAACGCTGGAAGTATTCAGTTTGTCTCGCAGCTTCTGAAAGAGTGGTAGAGCTCAACACCATCACAATCTGATTGTATTTACTTTGTATTCACGATAACTAATGTCCAAGTCACAACTCATTCAGATATATTTCCTCATCTTGAAAAGGTATGCACGCTGTCAGTTTGCCATGAGAAACGGTTTGTCAAATAATTGAATACTGACAGGATTGCCGTTTAAAGCTGTGTGAAAGACGTTACAAATGGTCATACCAGACAAAATGAGGTGCCACGTCACAAAATGTGTGTTTCGTTCAGTAAAGCGATAATAGAATTGTTCATAGAAAATTGTGGTGAACTTTCTGCTGATTTTATTTTTTTGATGAGGTAAGAAGAAGTCTTCATGAAGCTAATCTAAAACGATCAGATAAATATAGATTGGCAAATCAAAAGACAAAAGTTCTGTGAGACCATTGTGCCTGAAATCTGGGGATGAAGGAATATAAGGGATAATAGCAATATTGATCACAAATTGGCTGAGTGAAATGTTCCTGATGAAGGGCGCCTGCATGAAACTTCGACTTCCATGCTCCTCGGATGCTGCGTGCCCTTCTGTACTTTTTGAGCACTGCTCTCATGCTGACTCTGATCTCCAGCATCTGCAGTCCTCACTTTCACCTGCGGGAAAGGGAACGGAGTCATAATTAACAATTGTGTTTTGAACTGGAAGAATTTTCCAAGCGAACTTTGACTGAGTGTTGGGATGTGGAAGTTCTGGAAAGATTAGTTTAGCCCAACAGCATTCTATGACTGATCAGTGCCCCCAGCGCGCCCATGAGTTTCTCCGACTGTGTGGAGGACCAATGCCTCCAGCTTGGTCCTGTCGGACCCCCTTTTCTTCGCTGTTGGACATTATACGTCATTAGTTGGGATGGGTCCTGCAGCATGCATCGGGTAACTTGTTGAACATGCTTTCGGCGAGTGATCATTGGAACGAAATGTTGTTGTCTCCAATCGATAGTTGGTGAGTGAGGGCTAAAGGGGATGGAAGCATCAGGTGCTAGAGCCCAGTTGAGCTTTCATGTTTGATCATTATATGAAACTGGGCCCAAACACAGTGTCTCTGGGCTCGCTAATCAAGCAAAAGAGAGTCTGAGTCTTCTTCCCAGAAACAGACCCCAGTCAGCGGCCGCTATTCCTGGCTCAGTTTTATCTTGTGTTTTTAATTTATCAGGTCACTGTTGGTTTATTTATCTTTAGTGTGAATAGAGCTGAAAATAAAACATATTGTTTGAAATCATTGCTGTGGTTCATGAGGAGTTGGTTTGTTTGGGAGACGTCAGACTGTGTAATCGTGACTGGGAATGATAGGAAAGTGTACCCCATCAATCTGTACCTCTGCCCCTTACCTTGCTGTAAATGTTTCAGAGACGGAAATAATGGAGCAGGAAGTGGAGGGACAGAACGCCTGAGCAGGATAACGGGTCTCAGAAGTTTTGGAATTTGGGGTCATTCGGTGCCAATCCCTCAACAAAATTCTGATTCATTGTTTTCTTACTGCTCCCCTTCCCCACCCTTTCCTAACACTCCCTCCACCCAGTAGCAGCAACGTTTTAAAGACGTTTACTTATTTTATGCATACTATGTCGGTTTTATCAGAACATTCAGTAATTTGAGAATTGGATTGAAATTGAGATACAGAACAGCCAGTGTACGAACCTCAAACATTTCTTTGCACCTCCTCGAATTGCTGACATTCGTATGCTGAAATTGCTCCCCGATTGCTGTTTGGTAAGTATTTACAGGATTATTTTTTACATCTAGATAATGTGTCACCGATACCTGTGTCAGTTAAAAACAGTTGATCTTTATCTCCCACCTTTAACAGAATGGAAAAATGAAAAATTAGAACACGACTGGTTTGTTGTGTTATTTGATTCTTCTCCGTAATTCATATGATCTTGGCTGATCCTCCGCACAGTAACCTCCGACCTCTCTAGGCCTACAGCTTTTGATACATCTTGCCCTCAAAACTACTGATATCTTCATCTTGTCAACATTGTACATTCTGGCTTTTAATTACTTTCTGTGGCAGCAAATCTCACTGAGTATCCAGTATTTGATTAAAAAATGAAATCCTCATCTCAGTCTTAAATGGACTACCCCATATTCTTAGAAGTGACGCCACCTCCTCATATTCTATGGTTTGGACGCCCTGGTTATTGAAAACATTCTTCCTGCATTTAGATTATGTGTACCGTTTAGAATTTTATTCCTTTCTGTGATATCCTGCTTGTTAATTCTAAACTTGAATGATTTTCATCCTAACGAATTCATTCTGCCCTCTTACGTCAGTCCTGCCATGCCATGGATCAGTCTGGTAAACCTTTGTTATGCAGTCTCCGCATGGAGAACATCCTTTACCAGATAAGGATTCCAAAACTGCACACAACACTCTCTGTTGTGGTGTCCACAAGACCCGGCACAATCTCAGCAAGTCTTCCCTTCTCCTGTGTTCAAATCCTCTAAGTACAAAGGCTAACACACCATTTGCCTTCCTCAGCTGCTGATGCGCCTGCATGCTTACGTTCAGCGATTTGTGTACAAGAAGACAATATCTCCTTTCATATTTTAGTGTCGTAAATTTATGCTGGCTCTGATCAATTCAGTTACAGTTTTCCATTGTTAGGCTAACTTTTCTGTCATTCCATGTTTTCTCGCTACTCCCTTTTATAAATAGTGGGGTCACAATAACTGACCTCCAAGCCATAGATGCTGTTTCAGAGTCGATAGAATATTGAAATATGACAATGAATTTACTCTATTTAGACTCCACACTCTAGTTACAGAACGCCTTCGCTGCATTTAGGGTGACTTTAAGTACACTGATGTTTGATTCGCAGTTGGTGGAATTTATTGTCTTTTAATCTCATCAATTTCCAAAACACCATCTCCCTGAAAATACTGATTCCCTTCAGTTCCTCCGTCACTTTTTCTTCCCAGCACTTTAGGAATATTACTTGTGTCATCATTTGTGATGACAGGACCAATATACTTATTTCTTTGGTATGCCATATATTTATCCGACATTATTACATCCACTGTTTCTCACTGTAAGGGATTTGTTTTCAATAATCGTTTCTTTCTCACTTCGTTTAACTTCAAGAGCTTTAACAATTCATTATTTGCTTCTCTCTAGCTTACTGTCAAGCGAGATTTCGCTCTGCATTAATTCTTTCTTCATCTTGTGCTGACATCTGAACTGCTCCCAGTCTTAACGCCTGCTGCTATTTTCAGCCACCTCGGCAGCCTCCTTCTTGAGTGCAGTGCTATGCCTTCATATCCCTAGTTAGCCATGACATGGCCACATTCCCAGTTTTCGTTGTGTCTGACAGGAGTGAGAAGTAGTTGTAGTTCCTGCAAATGCGTTTTAACTACTTGTCACCCCTTTAATTTCTGTTCCCTATTTCTTTGAACTCTGCTCACGCTTCATATCAGTGTCATTTCTTCTATTTAGGTTTCGACTCATCATCTCAGTCAGCTCTATCACTCTCCACATTAATGAAGACTTCTCTCACTTACTTCTGCACTCTTCCATGAGGGACCGCATACAGGATAGATTGTCAATTATTCCTTTTCATATGTAAAAATAAAGCTTTGAAATCAAAGTTCACATATTCCCAGGCCTGCTGTCTCGTTAGAGAGAGAGAGAGAGAGAGAGAGAGAGAGTGAGAGAGAGAGAGAGACAGAGAGAGAGAGAGAGAGAGAGAGAGAAGAGAGAGAGAGTTCACGCGAGTTGACTGATGGTGCTTTAACTTGAGAGTCGTTGTGCCTCAGGCAAGGCACAGGATTGAGAATGTGGGTACTTCACTCCTCTCTAGCTCGAGGTTAAAGCAGGTATTCGTTACACTCACAACCTAATCTTCCTCATTGTTCTGAAGCCGAGATGAACTTTGAACTCCTGATATACAGACACGAGAACCTCTTTCAGTACACATCCCAGAGAACATTACAATGTCGCAGTGTCATCAGAAGTGAGGAAGATCAAATATTCCCACACATTACGAATCGGCACTTTTCAATTTCACAGAACCAACGAACCAATCGCTGTGGCTGCTCGAAATGGTAAGGAAACAAAACAAATATCTCAGTCTCATGTTGGTTGATGGAGTGCCGAGGCACCCTGTCCTTCTTTAAGAGGCTGGGACGTTGAATCTGATGTTCGTAGATACATTGTTTGATTCGAAGCATTAAGAGTAATCCTATCACAGATGCCCATGTTGTTGATGCTGAACAAAACTGCCCATACTGGAAATTGACACCGGGACTCAGTGGTAAAAGTAGCAATTCAGAGCCACGACACAAACAGGGACGAGTACAGCGGTCAGATGCACGTAGAGTGGCAGCTCTCAAACGCGTTGGACACGTTCTTGGAAAAAACAACTGCTTGACTGTCCTCATTCCTTTTTCCATCCCTTTGCCTTGTATTCCTTAGCATCACAAATACAGACTGGATGCATCTGAGGGTTGTGCTGATTTCTTCGCTATGAGTTGCAGATTTATCCATCACAATGGTGGATAAATTATTTGCTGCTTATCTACTGAAAACTTTCTGCATGACACATTTAGTCTACACCCCATGGTATTTGACCGAGAAGAAACATTTCTTTCAGCCGAACGTGCCTTAATTGTCATTGTTTTTCACATTTCAATCATGTTTCCTCACAATCACTGCTTCTCCATTGAGATTAGAATAGTGAAACTGATCGTTTAAAAAAAAAGCCATTTGCTGAATACTGCATTGTGTCCTTTTCCTGTGCCTGATGTTCCAGTGATTTCTGGTACATGACATTAAAAATTCCGAAATGAGCACTGATCTCACAACAACAGGATATCAATGGATTGACTGATTATAAGATCCTAATTGTGTGATTGGGTCACATTCGTACAAGAACATTGACTGCAGCTGCACAGACAGAACAACGTCAATGCCAGTGGTTCATTGCCATATGCCTCACTGAAATTGGCGGATGGACCTAAAGCAGGGTTACTGATTGTGGGATGGGGAGAAATCTCCGAAAATGGGTGGGTTTGAATCCTGATATATAGAAAGCAGAGATGTGAAAGGGCCTCATCACCTCGACGAATATTTTCATGTCAGAAAAGATTGATTCCATCCTGCATTTGTTAATGCATGTCTTACTCTGCATAAAACGGTAACAAATGACAATACTGGAAGTCAAATTGGAGATGATCTTCCTGCTGCCACAACGCAAAGCGCTAACCACTGCACGATACCGGCACCACATGGAATAGCATGATGCAAAAGAAAACAGTAAAGATAGTGGCAGAGGATATGTTCTGAATAGGACCACATGAACAGTAGGAATACTTGACAGACAATGAGTGAGACATGCAAGCTCATGGTGAGTTGAATGGTTAACTTCAGTATCTACAGAGCCGATGGATGTTTCCTAACTTAGTTTGTTGAAAGCGAAGATTGATATACTTCTCCAGAAAATGAAAGAGTCAGGGAATGGCGCAGGGAATTGCTGGAATGTATTTCTGCAAAATAAATGCAGTTTACCATTGGCTACTTTACCAATTTCCTCATTCAAGGAAGTGACCACTGCTGTGGAATATTGTATCGTTTCAGTTTTCAGGCGTGGTACAAGCAACTGTGTGGTGCAGCAGAGAAAACTAAACTGGAAATGTGGATAGGGATGAGCTAGTGGATATGGGTTCAGTAGTGACATCAGTGAGTGTGAAGAATATCTCTGAAAGTATAGAGTCACTTGAAATGCCAGGGACTGGGAGCTCCAAAGTTGCGTGGAACAGCTTCTGTTGAGATGGTATACGTCGCATGAGGCTGGGAGCTCCAAGCTCAACTGCAGCAGCTTCCATTGACACGAAACAGGGAGCATTGGGACATCGAGCTGGCATTTCCAACTTTGTCTGGAACAGCTTCTATTTACATCTGCACAGAGAGAAACGGAGGTTTTCTTTCGCTCTCTGAACTTTCTCATTTGACTAAATCTGCTCTGGGCAGCAAGGGATTTTTTTTGCTCATTTCATCTTATTCCATTTCTTGTAAACTCGCACAGGTCGTTAAAATGCACTCAATCTTCGAAAATTAGCGGGAATGTGATGTTGTGATTAGGCATTAGTTTATCACCTGTAATGGAGCACACTCAGTAATGTGAATTTGAACTACATCAGATGAGCGGAGATCCCATTGAATGGTTGAGTAGACATGAAGTGAATGGAAGTTGCATGAGGATGAGTGTTTTTTTCGTAACAAAACTTGCCGCTGCACAAAGAGTGGATCATTGGAATGAAGCAGTAAAGGTGGCTATCTTTCCTGGTTATTCAACTTGTGAACATGAGTACGATTGGTAATGTCCATCTATAGATCACAACTCTGCAGAATGCCAATCTTAAGCACGCGTGCAAGCACAATGTCAGAATGGGTAATGCGCTTGATGACGGTCCAGAGATGGCAGTTAAGCTTTCCACTTGGTTCAGGAGCAAGACTGGCAGGCTTCAAACTCACATGCCTGCTAATCTACCGCATTGTTCCAAAGCCGAAATAAGGTTTGAATTATTAACCTGTTGGAGCAGACATTTCCAACAATTGAATCATGCAAAACTGAGGCCTCTGTCTTCATTCCCCAACACAAACCCACTGCCTCGCAACTGAGTAGAGAGTGTGGTCTTGGAAAAGCACAGCAGGACAGGCAGCATTCGAGGAGCAGGAGAATCGACGTTTTCGGCAAAAAAGAGGCTTGTGAGCCGAGGCGGTAGAAAGACAAATAGGAGGAGGCAAGGTATCTGGGAGTGTGATAGGTGGGTTGAGGTGGGGGTAATGGTGTTAGGTCCGAGAGCAGAGTGGAGTGGATCAGTGAGAAGGATGATGGGCAGATAGGAAAGTTCATGAGTGCGGTGCCAACATGAAACGATCGAACTGGGATAAGATGTCGGAGTTGAAATGAGTAATATATTGAATTCCACATTGATGCCGTGTGGTTGAACGGCCCCAATGTGAAAGATTAAGCCTTCTTCCTCCTGGCGTCGGGTGGTAAAAGTATAGCGATGGTGGATGCCCAGGAACTGCATGTACCTGGCTGAGTGGGAGGGACAGTTAAAGTGCTCGGTCACAGGCAGTGATGTCCCTTGGTGTGGGTGTCCCGGAGATGTTCTCTGAAGCATTCTCCAATTAGGCATCCTGTCTCTCCAATGTAAAGGAGACTTCGTTGGGAGCAACGGATAGAGTAAATGTCATGTGTCGATTTGCAATAAAACTCTAATGGATGTGGAAGAATCATTTGAGTATTTGGACAGAGTTAAACCGAATGTGTGGGTGGATTTTGCAAATCCTCTGATGGAATGGGAAGGTGCCTGGAGGGGAGGGTCGTTTGGTGGGTGGCGTAGAGCGGAGGGAATTATCTTCACAGAAAACTGCTAGTCATGTGGAACGAAATACATGTCTGCTGGTGGTGTCCGTTTGCATGTGCTGGAAATTGTGGATTTCAACGGAGATTGGTGGGGTGGAAGGTAATGACCAGGGCGATTCTACCTTTGTCATAATTGGAGGGGTGAGTCTTGAGTGCGGAGTTGCTGGAAGTGGATGAGATGCTCTGGAAAGCAGCATTGACCACTTTGGTGTAGAAATTGCTTCACCATTGACTCAATTTCTCCTTTACAATTGTCTGAGTCTGAACGAGTCACGTCATGACCATGGTGAGATACCTCCCCAAGTCTACATACTTGTACCTTATTAACATCATGCGGTTCTTCGACGTCTCTGCTCTTCTGCAGCTCAAACTCTCTTCCATTCCTTTGGTCTAAACTATCCTAATGCACTTCCATCCATCCACTCATATTCCCACTCTACTCTGGTCTCACGCCCTCTGCCTGCATGCATGCCTGTACTTGATGGCTGTAGAGTGTTTTATTGTGACTTATCTGAATGATGTTTTTAGCACCGTCTATTTTCACAACCGCGTTCTGCTGCTTTCGCAGCTTTACCTTTCCACACGAGCTCCAACATGGTGGAAGGGAGGAAGTTGCAGACTGTTCACCCAATGATGCAATGCTGAGGTCTTCGAACAAATACGATGCCCGTGGGAGAATTCACAACAGGGGTTGTTCATCCATCACGGCTCAGCTAATTATCAAAGTTTTCGTCAGTTTATTCAAATCTTTTCACTGTCTCCGCTCCATCTATCGTTGTAATGTCCTACAGCCCACTCAAGAACAATTAGAGGTGGTCACTAAATGCCATCCCAGGCAGCGAATCCGACATCCAAGATTTTTTTAAATTATTGCTGTCTCAGATATCTGCATTTCCTCGAATTCCAACCTTTTGATCATACTTGATTTTAACTCTTTTTTGCCTATCGCCCGAAATTTCATGTATAAAATCCATAAAGCACGAAATCTCTTCATTAAGGCGATCTCATAATGCCATTAGGAAATGAGTTACTCACTAAGTGAAGAAGAAAAACTGATACATGTTCAAATCAACGGCAATAACATTGTATCAATACTGCATCGTGCCTTTCATATAATGGAAATTCAAAGGCTTTCCTCTGACTGGAGTTTAAGCACATCTTGATCGCAGTCGTATAACGAGATATTGCGAAGCTGACAAAGTGTTATATCAAACAAATGATCAAACAAGTAGGTTTCAAGTAGTATTTTACACGACAAATCTCAGTTTGCATCACAAACCTCGGTTGATGGAGTTTGTTCTGCGAGAGGTCATCATTGTTACTTCAATGTAAAAGCACCACTTTCGCACATGGCGCTGTAGCTCAGTGATTAGAGCTCGAACCTTGTTTGCCAGTGGCCATGAGCTCGAGTCCCACTGGGACTTTGCTGCGTTTTCGCACATAGACTGCAGCAAACATCCGAGCGTGCTTTCTCGCTGTTGTTCAGAATTAATTCTGATGAAAAAACGTGAAGCCATTTTCTCCAGGGCTAATCTATTTGAGTTTGCAGTTTCACTTCGATGAACATGAGAATAACACGCAGCTAACCCGAAGAATGCTCCAGTTAGGCAGGAAGACCAACATGTGACTGTAGAAGCCGTAGAGAAACGTGGAAACAGTGGCAGAGGAAACGTACGGGTAAGCGAATTAATGATTCTGTTCCTTATGTAGCGACTAAACAACTACGAAGTAAACAGGCAGGAGGCTGCAAGGTCACAGGAAGCCAAGCTGCCTCAGGAGGTTTACTTTCAGCATGTATCAATTCTTCATGTCTGGGCCTGTCCACGAATGGCAGCTGCCTGACTGATTACACCTTTGCTTACGTAAACAGGCTTTGGTTTTAAAGTCTAAAGTGTAGGAAGAAGAAGCCAAATGGTGAAATTCGTCATGAAGTCGGTCTCTCCTGAGGCCTTTGTCACTCTCGCCAGGTGGGTCTGCATATTTACCTTAATAGGTGAAAATGAGGTTCAGTTCTCTTTCGGGTCATGAACAAATCTAACCGAATCTGACTTCTCTCCCATATGTTGTTTCATTAGAGGTTAGTGGTTTGCAGGGAAAGTACCATTGAGATGAACACTTCAGACGCCAGACTGCGGGCCAAACACTGCAAACTGGAAATGAGAATGTATGGATGTTTGATGAGTGGAACTGACATCGTGCATTATTCTATGCTGTAAAACCACGTGTGTCACGAACATCTTTTTTTGGAAGAAACTTCTCATCGCAGATAAACAAAGCTATTATGTTTACAGAAGATGCATTTGCAAAAGCCGTGCAACCTGGTCGATTAGCCTTTTTTGATTCAGCGCTTCCACCATTGTGGTTTGGGTTCATTTTCTGGTCATGGAATCAGGATTTATTGTTCCTGTCACGGAAAACAACAGAAGTAGAGCATCTTTGACAGGGATTGCATTTCACACACGTTTGCATGTGACTTGCAATTTTGCTGCAGGACCACACAGTGGCTCACTGGTTAGCGCTACTGCCTTACAGCGTCAGAGGCCTACTTTGACTCCAACTCGGTCAACTGTAGGTAAGGTGACTACTTCAGGAGCGAATGGAGAGTCATAAGCTAGATAATTGTTTTTGGAGGGCTATTTCCTGGGGGGTTGGTGTGGATTTGTTGCATTAAATGGCCTATTTCTGTACTGGTGCGGCATGGAAACAGACCCTTCGGTCGAACCCGTCCATGCCGACCAGATATCCCAAACCAATCTTGTCCCACCTGCCAGTACCTGGCCCATATCCGTCCAAATCCTTCCTATTCATATACCCATTCAAATCCCTCTAAAATGTTGCAATTGCACCAACTTCCACCACTTCCTCTGGCTGCTCTTTCCATACACTACCGCACTCTGTGTGAAGAGGTTGCCCTTTAGGCCTCTTTCATATCCTACCCCTAGCACCCTCAACGTATGCCCTCCAGTTCTGGACTACCCCTCCTCAGGGAAAAGACTTTGCCTGTTGACCCACTCATAATTTTCAGAGTAGGGCAAAAGTGAGGAATAACAGTCACTTCCCCGTGAGGGATTGATCCATTATGCGACAACTAAATGAATCACCTGTGACTGAAATGGCTCCATCCTCCCTACACTGGTAATGGCATGATACACCATTAGAATGGATTTGCCTGCATTGAACTGGACACAGCATTCTTTCTGAAGACGGACTTTACTGGGATATAGAGACCTGGCAAAACACACGGAGGGATATGCCTGGAATCAGAAGACGTCAGGAAGAATGAATAGCGTTTCCTTGGGAAAAAATATTGCAAAGGAATCCACTGAGATCCTATGGGATAAAGCCATTAGAAAAGACAAGTCGGGGTTTCATGGGGTGGTGGAGCAGACACATAGATTGTGTGGCCTGAAACCAGGAAAAAGGGATTTATGTCCATACGGAAATTTTCCAGATGATGTGAATTTCGTGACAGTAAACAGGAAGAAAATTTCCTCACACAGATGGCTCTACAACTGGAGTTTAGAACTTCGAAACCAGTGATGAATGATAAAGAATGGTTTGGAGCACGGCTTGTTTTTTTTTCATTGTAATGTTTTTGAAATTGGGACTTATTTCTTTTTTTCAGAGAAAATTAATTTCAGGCGCGTACAGACACACAACGAATGAATTTAACGGGGACAGAGGGTCTGCTCTGTAGGGATGGGTTTGTGTTAATTGATTACCGTTAATTGGAAAGTAATTGTATAACACATACAACTGAATACGACTAAATTTGAAAATTATTATGAACGGTTTAGCAGCTCTATCTAAGTGAACTTCTATAAATTTTTAAAAGAACTGAGCTATTTGTTTTAGCTCAGCATTAAAGGGAAGCTGCTTAGCTCAGCCTGCTGCATAACTGTTTTATGATACAAAGTGTTCCCAATATTGTGGGATTAATTCTCGCAACGTCTCATTTTACCATTACGATCCTGATATCCCCACTGTCCAAATGTATTCGACGATGGCGAGAATCAAAGGGATATTATGCCATAGTGAGGTGGAACTGATCTGCTGAGAAACACACAATTTTTTTCATCTGTTGCATTGGACATTTGGTTGCAATAACAGAGGAGGTATTGAGTGAATTTGCTGCTCACTTATCTCACCCAAAAATATCCCGTGACAAGGCTCGAAACATATTCCTGTTTGAATTCTCTAAGCCTCACAGTAGTAATTTTAAAAAATATATATCATTTCGATTCGAATTTTTCCAACAACATTGAAAATATCCAAAGAGATAAATATCATTCTTTTTGTCTTGTTTTAATAACCTGTATGAGTTTAAAGCAATTGCAATAACATGAAACGATATAAGCGTCCTTTTCACAATTTAACACAGTGTTTAATGAGCGGTTTGAGAAATCGAATCCGTCCCAAACATCACCCCTGTATCTCTATTCAGAGTTGGATATTCTCCTCGGGAATATTTCTGTTTGGTCGTATGTAAAGGAGGCATTTCCCAAGGGCAGGCCACTCCACAAAATCAGAAGTTAGATCTTTAGAGTGAATGCTGCTTTATTCAACGTTCTATTGCAACGTGTGTGTGTGTGTGTGTGTGTGTGTGTGTGTGTGCGTGTGCGTGTGTGTGTCGGTGTGTGTGTGTGTGTGCGTGTGTAAGAATTCAGAACGTTGGGAATTGATGGTCAGCCAAATGAATGTTCTTCCTGTAGAATGTGGGAGGCAAAAGTCACGAATAATGTCCCAAGTATCTGCATCTGTGGGAAGTGCATCCAACTCTAGTTTCTTGGTAAGTGTCGATGGAAACTGGAGCTGGACGTTGGATTACTCGGGAGACTGAGGAGATAATTGAGAGGAATTTTCGGCAGGCTGTAACACCTCAGGTATGCTATGCGGTTATAAGCATAGCATACCGTTATAGATACTTTTGAGGGGGAATGACTTAGGAGGGGTAACACATGGGGTACAGGTCTCTCGCACAGAGTTTGTTCCTGTTGCTCAAAAGAGATGGGTGACAGGAAGAGAGCATTATTTTTGGAGACTTCATCGTGAGAGAAACAGATTGCAAATTCAGTGGGTGAGGACACACTTATGACTGGTATGTTGCCTCCCAGCTCCCAGGGCTTGTAATGTCTCGCATCGTGTTTGTGCGATTCTTAAGGGAGAGGGGGAGTAGTCCCAAGTCATGGTCCACATATGAAACTACAACATTGGTAAGAAATGCCATATAAGGCTGAAATTCAGTGGGCCAGAGTGACATCTTTGATCTAGATCAAACAGAGTTGTTCTCTCTGATTTGTTACCCATGACACGTCGTGCAGAGATGAAGAATAGGTAGAGAGCTTTTGAACATAAGGCTACCGGGATGATACAGAGAGGCAGGATTTGGATACCTGGATAATTGTGTCTTATTCTGAAGTCGGTGGTACCTCAACAAATAGGATAGTTTTCACCTGAACCACTGGAGAACCAATATTCTGGGGGTGGTGAGGGGAGGGGGGATAATTTGCTAATGCTCTTCTGGAGGGTTTACCTGAACTCAGCAGCACAATGGGAACATGAATTGCAGGTCAGTTTTACAGGAGGTTTTGAGTAGTGAGGATATAACTAGGTTTGCAAGAGGGTACTGGCAAGGATGAAGGTGGTTCCAAGTGTGTTTACTTCATCGCCAGGAGCATCTGGAATAAGGTAGATGAACTTAGAACATGGGTTGTTAACTGGGAGTTCGACGTTGTGCCCATTTCAGATACATGAATGGAGCAGTGAAAGGACTGGGAGTTCCTAGTGCCACAGTTTTGATTTTTCAGTAAGAACAAGGAAGTTGGCTAAGGAGGGCGAGGTGTGGCATGATTAGCCAAGGACAGCATTACGGGAGTGAAAAGAATATTTGATGAGCACTCTACGGAGTCCACTGTGCTAGAAAGGTCTGATATTAGACTCAGGAATGGGGAGTTCACTGTGAATGGAGTTTTCAATAGCCCACTGAAACATTCCAGAGATGTAGAGGAAAAGATTGCAAAGATGATTCTGAATAGGAGCGAAAATAACGGGTAGTTGTTATGGGGAATTTTAACTTTACCAATAATGATTGGAAAGCTTATAGTTTGAGTAAATCTGATCGGTAAGTTTTTGTCCAATGTGTGCAGGAGGATTTCCTGACATAGCATATAGTCAGGCCAACAAGAAGCAAAGCCACATTGGAATTGGTACAGGGTAATGTACCAATCTGGTCGATGTGGAGGGAAGTGAGCACTTTGGTGATCGGAATAGGTGGGACCTATTCATCTGTGTCACAATTGAAAAAAGGCAATGCTGCTGAGGAGACTATTGTGATACAACCTATTAGAATACACGAAATTAATGTTCGTAAGGAGTTTGTGTTGGCAATTCCTGAAAGTGTGAAAAAAGGTCTGTCCGTTGGGCTTGATGAGATGTATCCTAGGATTCTCTGGGAATCATGGGTGGAGACATTTAACTGTGGACTTTGTGTCATCAGCGTCTCTGTGATTAGTGCGAGAAGACTCAAAATTAGTAAATATTGACCCCTTCTCCAAGAAGAGGAGGAGAACTTTGATAATTGGAGAACATTGAGCCTCAGTTTCGTTGTAGATAAAGTGTTGGAAAAAGTTAATTGAGATGGGATTTATGATCATCTAATAAGGAAAAAGTTGATTCGGGATAGTCAATTCGATTTTGTGAAGAGTAGTTTGTGCTTCACGAACCTGATTGAGCTCTTTGAGAATTTGAGCTATTAGGCGGATGAGGGTGAAGCGATTAAAATGGTGGATATAGTTTTCACCTAGGCATTGATAATATTCCCCAAGGTAGTCTACTGCATAAAATACATAGGCATATGATTGAATGTTTTTTTATTGGTTTGGATCAGAAACTGGCTAGCTGAAAGAAGACAGAATGGGTAGTTGGTGGGAAATATTCGTTCTGGATTTCAGAAACTAGTGGTTTCACAGAAGGTTTCTTTTCCTGTCCACTGCTGTTTGTCATGTTTATAAATAACCTGGAATAGGGCATGGAATGATGGGTCAGTAAATTTCCCGATAACACGAAGCTCAATGGAGTTCTCAACAGTGCCAATTGTTTCTGAAGATTGCAGTGGGACATGAATAATGTGCAGAGCTAAGCTCAGAGGTGTCAAATAGAAATTAATGTGGGAAAATGTGAGGTCATTCACTTTGGAAGCAGCAATAAGAAGAAAGAGTTCTGGGCTCAAAGTAATATTCTTGGATGTTAAGCTGAACAGAGAGACCTCGGCGCTAGTGTGCAAAAAACGCTGCAAGTTACCACCCGTGTTGACAGGTTTGTTTGGAAGGAGCACGGAATGATTGATTAATTGGGAGAGAGGCTGAGTTTCGGAGCCATGAGGTCATGTTGCACTCCAAAATTCTCTGGTGGCCGCAATTGTGGAATTGCATTCAGTTCTGATCGTCACATCATCGGACGGATGTGCATTCATTGGCAAGGGTGCAGAGGAGATTAACTGCGGTGGTGACTTTTTTGGAGGGAAAGTCTTACGACGAGAGACTGCGGGAACTCGGGCTGTTTATGACAGAGAGAAGAAGTTTGAGAGATGATTTAATAGAGACATACAGATGATCAGATGCTTTCTTAAGTTGGACAATGAAGGACATTTTTTTTTACAAATGGTGATGGTTGGCACAAGGGCACACAGCTTTAAATTGTGGCTGATAGATGCCGAGGCACGTTCTCTTCTCAGTGAGTAGAAAAGTTGCAGAATGCCTAGGATTCAACAGTCGGAGATGCACCAACTTTTAGGGCTTTTCAATGATCGGGGATAATCTTTTGAGTCATAATTATAAAATGTCGTTCGGTTTGACATTTGATTAGGAACGCGTTGGGTGTAACATCAAGGGCCAAAGAGCCTTTCTTGTACAGCAATATTCGGTCCTCGAGCTGTTCTCAACCTGATGTTGCAATCATCCTGGCCAATATCAGTGAAATTAGCGCCTGGCGTGGATCAATCTCTCAACTTCGGCAGCTCAGACACCTCCAGTCTGCTATAGAAGCACGGCAACCTGATCAATTTCCCCAATGGAGCTGACATCAGAGGACGTTGAACGGCTCCTGTTCTTACCACTGAGGCCAGAAATTCAATTACTCAATTTTTGCTGTGGATCTGAATTGAAACACACCTCAGAGGTGGTTGTACTGATTATTGATCATCCATTATGTCACATCAGGTTCAGGAAAAGGACAGAGAAAAACGTGGTGAAAAAAGATGTTATTGAATATAATTCTGGATTAGTGGTGCTGGAAGAGCACAGCAGTTCAGGCAGCATCCGGGGAGCAGCGAAATCGACGTTTCGGGCAAAAGTTCTTCATCAGGAATAAAGGCAGAGAGCCTGAAGGGTGAGGATGGCGGGGGCGGGGAGGTATGGGGGGAGAAAATGGCATAGAGTACAATAGGTGAATGAGGGAGGGGTTACTGAATATAAGTTTACCGTGGCTTCCTGCGTTGATCACGGGCAATTTTTGGTTTCTACTGTACTGGGATTTTACTTCCATCAGTTTCAATTCGTCACAGAATTCGATTCACTGACACATCACCAAGTTCCTTTGGAAAGTTCATATGACACATTGACCAACATTGCACACAACGTCAATAATCTTCAGCATTACGACATCCAAGAGTACGTGGCATGGTTTGTATAAATAGTATACAAAGCGCAATGCTATGCAAGATCTAATTGAATTCCAGTTTAGATTAGATTACATTCCCTACAGTGTTGAAATAGGCCCTTCGGCACAACCCACCCAAACCCATTTCCCTTTGACAGATGCACGGAACACTACGGGAAATTTAGCATGACCAATTGAAATGACCTGTATATCTTAGTATTGAGGGAGGAAACTGGAGTACCCAAAGCAAACCCACTCAGTCACAGGGAGAACGTACAAAATCCACACAGTCAGTTGCCCAAGACTGTGACGCAACAATGCTAATCAATGAACCACTATGCCATCACAGTGCAAAGTAGCAAGAATCCAGAGTAATATTCAAAGTGTCAGATATTCACATTCATTACGTTGGCCAGAATTCCAGCCTTGCAAGGGCAAGTCTGCCGCTGAATCCCCAGAATCCACGTGTATGCCTGTTCCATTGGTCCACCTGGAAGCCTCTGTTCAGCCTGACAGAGCAATCAGAAATCTCCACTTTCTGATCTGAAGCTGCAACAGGATTTGTCTAATCCAGCTGAGAGGGCAGCGAGGTACCCGTGAGACCTTAATATTTCTTGATGTAGATTCATATTGCCCTCATTATGTTAGTGTTTAAAGACCTAGGCCAGAAAGAGCCCAGTTAGGACGGAAGATGAGGAGGCCATTCTTCACACCGCTCCTGCCCCGCCCCGCCATTCGATATCATCATGGCTGAGCCAGTATGTTAATGCTTTCTTTTCAGCCTATCAACATCATCGTGTTTCCTACTGGCTAACAGATATAATAATCGAGCTCTATCTTCAATAGACATCGAAATTGTTCATTTTTGCGAATAAAGGAGGTCCGTTTCACGGCATTTGGGTTCCTGCTCCAATATTGCAGGTTTTGCAATGGTGCAGCGGAGTCTGGTCTGATCACATATCAAATCAAGAACTAAACCACGTTTCTGCTGAGACGCATATCGAAGATCTTGGAATGTCAACTTCGGCAATCACTAGGAAATCCAACGGGCTTTCTCTTGCGCCACAGAGCCGCGCAAGCAGGCATTTTTAAGCACACAGGGTTGCCTTTGCCTCGGGACTCCCATCTCACGTAGGTCTGCCTTCATCACGCTTTCCAGTACCAGGTGCTTATCCAAGTGTGCTCTGGCTATTCAAGTGTTTGTCTACACACTACTGAAATATTCTACTGACATGTAGCTATGCCACACTTTCAGATAGTGAAGTCCAGACAAATACCACTGTCTGTTTGAAATTATTTATTCTAAATTTCCGCTTAGCCACTTGTCTCTTGCTTTTAATCTATGCTACTGCGTATTATTACTTCCCAAAACATGCTCATTTCTGACACACATATCTCTCTTCTTCATAATATGTGCACGTTAATCAGTTTCTCACACAGCCTTCTCTGCACTTGGATAAACAGCCACAGGCTGGCTCGTCTACCTTTGCAATGGAAATGTTCCAGCCCTTTGTCATTCTTATCATCTCTTCAAAACATCTTCTCCTGGAATCAGACGCTTCCTGCAACCTTCAATGGAAAAACGTTATCTGAAGAAAAGACAAAATTACTCAACAAAACTCAACAGCTCTTTTACATCTATAGAGAGAAAGGAGAGTTAATGCTTCGGGTCCAATGATCCGTTTTTGAAACTAATGGGACATGCGGGTGCGAAAAGAATGTGAAAGAAGGCGGACGGATCTGAAATGATTGAACTCGATGTTGGGTCCTGAAGACTGCATAGTCTGTCAGTAGAAAATGAGGTGCCGTTTTTCCAGCTTGTGCTGTGCCTTGAAGGAGCACTGCAGCAAACCGGAGTCGGAAATTGTGCCTTGGCAACACAGTGTAATATTGAAGTCACAGGAGACTGGAAGATCAAGATAATTTTTGTTGATTCCATACAGAACGTCGGTGATCTCAGCTTTGTCACTGACTCTGTTTTGCTCTCCCCATTGTGCAGTGATAAAATTCAGAGGAGGAAATACAGTTGCCTGGATTGAAAGTAGTGCTGACAAATCACTAAAAACAGTGTCTGGAAAGTCACACAGTGAGGAGAGGTATGGTAACCCAGCAGGTCCTCTAGCTTAAACATTAGAACGTTACAGTGCAGTTGGCCCTTCGGTCCTCGATCTTGCACTGACCTGTGAAAAAAATGTGATGCCCATCTAACCTTCATCGTTACATTATTATCCGTATATATGTCCAATTCACATTCAGTGAGTCTCCGACTGTTGCAGGCAGGCTGATCCACGCCCGTACTACTCTCTGTGTGAAGAAATTAGCACAGTTATCTGTCCTAAATCAATCGGCATTCAATTTAATGCTGTAGCTCCTCGTGTTGGCCTTCCCTATCTGAGGAAAGAGGCTCTCACTCTTCACTCTATCTAACCTTCTGATAATCATATAAATCTTGATTAAGTCACCTGTCAACCTTCTTCTCTCCAACGAAAACAACCTCAGTCTCCTCAGACTTTGCTCGTAAGACTTTCGATTCACACCTGTCATCATCCTAGTAAACCTCCTTTGAACCCTTTCCAGAGATTTCACATTTTTCCAAAATTCAGTGACCAGAGCTGCATGCAATACTTGGTGGTGCCCTACCAGGTGGTAAAGCCGCAACTTCTGTGATTTTATGGAGTGGTGTTTTCTGGGCAAATGTTGGCATGCAAGGAATTCTGGTCCAGAGGGTCGCGACAGAAAATGTCCTGCATTTTGCTGGCAAGTTGTGGAGTTCAGTGAGATGGAATATTGGTGAAAGTGGAAAAGAATGTATACTTTCCACCGCTTCCAGTCACCAGTAAGCATATCCAAGTCACATTCAGACATTCAGACATATTTCCTCATCTTTAAAAGGTATGCACACTTTCAGTTTGCCATGCGACAGTTTCGTAAATTAATTCAGTACTGACAGGATTACCGTTTAAAGCTGTGTGACAGATGTTGCAAACGGTCATACCAGACAAAATGAGGTGCCACGTGAAAAACAAATGTGTTTCATTCAGGAAAGATAAAATACAATTGTTCATATAGAATTGTTCATAGAAAACTGTGGTGAACTGTCTGCTGATTTTTTTAGATGGGGGAAGAAGACGTCCGCATGAGCACCACTCTCATGCTGACTTTGATCTCCAGGATCTGCAGCCCTCACTTTCACCTGCGGGAAAGGGAACAGAGTCATCATTAACAATTGTGTTTTGAACTGGAAGAATTTTTCAAGCGAAGTTTGATTGAGCGTTGGGATGTGGAAGTTCTGGTTAGATTAGTTGAGCCCAACAGCATTCTATGATTGATCAGAGCCCCCAGCGCGCCCATGAGTTTCTCTGATTGGTTGGAGCACCAATGCCTACAGCATGGTCATGTAGAACTGCCTCTTCTACGCTGTTGGGCATTATACATCATCAGTTCGGATGGGTCCTGCAGCATGCACAGGGTTAATATGATTGGACAGCATGCTTGCGGCGAGTGATCATTGGAACGAAATGTTGTCGTCTTCAATCGATAGTTGGCGAGTGAGGGCGAAAGGGGAGGGAAGCACCAGGTGCTAGAGCACAGTTAGAGGTTCCATGTTTTGTCATTATATGACTCTGGACCCAAAAACAGTGGCTCTGGGCTCGCCAATTAAGCCAAAGAGAGTCTGAGTCTTCTTCCCAGAAACAGACCCCAGTCAGCCGCCGCTATTCCTGGTTCAGTTTTATCTTGTTTTAATTTATCAGGTCACTGTTGGTTTATCTATCTTTAGTGTCAACAGAGATGAAAATAAATGATATTGTTTGAAATCATTGTTGTGGTCCAGGAGGATGTGGTGTTGTTGGGAGACGTTTGGCTGTGTATTAGTGATTTGGATTGATGGGAAAGTGTACCCCATGAACACCTCTGTCCCTTACCTTGCTGTAAATGTTTCAGATACGAAAATAATGGATATCCGTATCCTTTTTTTGGAACAAAAACCTGCTTTGAGAGGTGGTGAAGATTGGACTGAAGCAGTGACAGTGATGATCTTTGTTGCTTGTTCAATTCGTGCACATCACTGCTATTAATCATGTCCGTGCTAACATCACGGCTCTTATACAATGGTCTGTTCGTCGGGCCAGTGGCGCAATGGATAACGCGCTTGACTACAGATCAGGAGACTGTAGGTTCGCGTCCTACCTGGCTCGAGGGAAATGCAGGCATTTATTACGCTTTGAAAACTGATTTCTCTTCAGCCGAAATAAGGTGTGAGTTTTTAATCTGCAGGAATAAGAATGCCTTCATGAAATGTCCACGAGAAGCTGAGGGTCAATATTCCAGCGTCATCACCGGAAGGAAGCCGAATAGTCGCACACGTTGGTCGTGGGTACCTTTCCATTTCACAAAGCCACGGATCACATCACTGTTGCTCGCGGGAATGCTCGGCTTTGAGCATTTTTTTTTTGAAACTCCTTGGCCCATGCATTCAGAGAAGAATGGAAAGTTCAATGTCCAACTAATCTTTATAGAGAGTGAGTTCCAGAGTCTACCACCTGAAGACTGATAAAGTTTTCCGACAAATCTATTCAAAGCTTTCTGCATCTTGTCTGAAATCTACAAACCCTGGTGATCGATCAAGAGCAACTGTTTCCTTCAATCTGTAATTCCATGCTCCTCATTATTTTGTAGACGTCAATCATGTCTCCTCACATTCAGCTCTGCTCTGAGAAAAATAACTCCCGTTTTGCCGAGGCCAGACCACTAAAAACATTCTTATGCAGGCAATCCAGAGTGTAACGTCGCTGTTTGTTTTGGTGAGTGTGTAGTAAGATTTACTTAGAATACTTTAGCTAGGTTGACTTCCAGTTTTGAAAACAGAGAGAAAATTATTCACAAAACTAAGGAATGAAACACAATGAACAGAATATAAAATACCCACAGATCTTAGCTATCTAAAGTAGACTTACTTATGCTTTTCAAAAAAATACACAACAGTCCTGATAATTAAACCCCATAAACACAGAATACAAATGAAACTGGTTTACAGGTCGATATTAGAGGGGCAGAAGATGAGAGACATTCACATCACTGGCACACTGAAAACCTTCGTGTAATTAGGTGTGGCTGATACTTTGGCAATGGTTAACAAAATATTTAGGCTGTCAAATAAATTTTGAAATTCTTGTGTTCGCTGAAATTTCTTGCCTGTCTTGAGCAATTCGGTGAGTTGAGCAGTCCCACTTCTAACAGTCAGCACAAACTTTCAGAAAAAGTCACTCAATCCGGTAAACCGTTGTACTGCTCTCTTCGTCAACAATGTATAAAAATACCCCGTAACTTTCGTTTTCACATCCCGTGGGGCTATTTGTCCGTGTTCAACGACATAGTCCAGGAAGGTGACTTTGGCTTTGGCAGATATACTTTCAGTTAGGTTTACAAATCAGTTTGACTTCCGTATTCGATCAAACAAGCCCGAGAAATTCTGTAAATATTGAATTCATGAGAGACTGAATGTCCCAGGCACACAACACACCAAACTGTTGTGTATCCAGCAATTACCTTGTCCGTTAACCTCTGAAATACGAGTGAAATCTTTTTCGCACAAACGGCATTACTTTAAATTTATGCAGTCCAGTTGGCGTTACAAAATTGCCTTTGATCTTTCCGACAAAGTTTACTGTCAGTAACCTTTGAGGAATTCCAACTTGGAAATGTAAGTTGCTCTTCCAATCTCTTCCACATAGTCCTCCAACTGCAGATGCGTAGATGCACCAGTCTTTCTAACAACATTGACTTTGTGATAGTCCACACATAACTTTTGGGTCTTACCTGACTTTGGCACCATGATGATGGGTGAACTCCATTCATTGAAACTCACATTGGTTATGCCATCTTGGAACATCCGTGACATCTCCTTATAAAATTGCACCAACTTTATAGGGTTATGCCTGCAAGGATGTTACAAAATCAGAACAGCAACTCCTATATTTACATCAACTACAAATAGGTTATTAATTCCCAGTTTATTTCAGCATGCAAGAGTAATAACTCTTACGATTTTCTTCTGGAAGAGAACTGAATAACTTTACCAATATTGGACAACTTTTGCATTGTCCAATTTTGTAGCAGGAACGTCCGTTGCAGAATTCGCTGAAATTGGTTCTTCCCAGTGTGTTGTATTCAATAACACATTCTCCCCTTGCGTTCGTTCTCCGCCAAAATACCATTAGCGCATATTCCCATCACACATTCTGTGAGATTCCTTCATGCCAGGAGTTCCTATTAAGTAGCTAACCTCACTCGATTTCCTCTTAATTTGATAAGGTCTTCGAAACCTTGCTTTAAAGTTTCACCAATTAATGAAATTTAAATAAATACATTGTTCAGTGGCAAAATTCTGATTTTTTTGTTTCTCATACACTTCCTGCTTCACCATTTGCTGCGATAATTTTAAGTGCTGTGTCGACAACTCTCCAACATTATTTAGTCGAATTCTAAAATTTGATACATCGTCCAAATGCGTGGTCTCTGTAACCTGACTTATTAATATTTCCTTATTAAATTTTAATGGTCCTCTTTCTTTATGCCCCAAATTGGTCTCAGATGATCTTAGTTTTGTGGATTCTTTCGATATATCTCAGATCGCAAACAGCACTGACGCAACTCCCTTATGGAAATAATCTGGCTACTCCGAACCATAAAACCTCAACATAGTCTTTAATAATTGACGTCGCCTTTCCAGTGCACCATGTGATTCTGAATGGTACACAGTGGATTTGATTCGTTTTAATCCGAAGCTATCTATATACTCCCTGGAAAGTTGGATGTGAAGTTGGACCCTTGATCTAATTGTATCTCTGATAGTAGTTTATATTTAGTTTTTTTTTAATCGTAATTTTTCCTCAATCCTTTTAGCTGTCATCTTGCAGAATTGAACAGCATTTGGAAATCTCGTCAATACGTCCATTTATGTTAATTAATACTTATTTCCATCTTTTATTGAATGTAGGGAACGTACACAATGCATCAAGACAATTAAGACATATTCCTTGAACGCTGCAGCAGGTATTAAAGGTGCAGGCTTTATTTTTTCCCATGGTTTGAAATGTATGACACGTCAGGCAAAATTCAATTACATTCATCTGCAATCCAGGCCAGTAAAAATGTCTTTGTATTTTAGCCTCCGTTTTCCTCACGCCTAAGTGACATTCAATTTTTTGGCACATGTGGCACTCGCAGCACCACTTTTCTGTACCCTACTAGAAAAAAAAACCATCCTGCTCATTTCTCACATACTTGAATATATGTTGGTCTCCATTTCCTCCTTAACATATCATTTGCTAAGTAGTATCACACAGGGATGCATTCACTCTCCTTCCGAATATATGTCTCTGATCCAAGTGTTTTAATTTTTCATCTTTCTGCTGTAACTCAGCAGCACAGCTGAGCTGAATATGCTTGCATTTTCCCCTGCTGTGTCCAACTTACTTGATATTAAAAACATTGTAATCTTGATGCATTGTGTAGATTCCCGACATTCAATAAAAGATGGGAATAAGTACTAATTAACATAAATGGATGCAATCATTTTTCAGCTTCCTAATCCATGCCTTTTGATTTCTCCTGCTTTCGATTGTGACTCTGTGATCGCGTAAAGACACAATCTGGGAAAATTCCTTGATCAACGTCCTGCATTGCTAGTCTTGCCTGCAGCTCGACTGGCTTTTCAACTGGAGTATGGAGCAGGCTAACCGGTGATTGAGCTATATCATTTGCAAGCACAAATTCTTTTCTTGGAGCTGAGAGTTTGTCCAGAACTCCCACTACAAACTCCCCACTCTGTTCTGCCCACTCTAGCCTCACTGTACATCACTGAGCAATGTTTCGTCCCACCATGAATTCCTGTACACATAGTTCTTCAGGACTATATATTTCCCCATCCTTCTGCATCGCAGACTGAGACGATCCTGTGTCCCTAAATACTGTTACCTGTCTATTTGCTACTCCTCGCCAAGGTAAATAACCTTTAACTTTGCAGGTATATTTTTCAAGCAGACATGGCACTTCCCCCTTACCAACCTCTGATCGGTTTGTGCACTCTGATGAAGCTTTCCAGCCTCCACTGTGCTTTCTATTACCATGCCAACAAAACATCCAGGCTTGTTTTGTTTTCCTGCATTTGATTTTACAGTGCTTTCCATAGTTCTCCAATACTGATTTCATGTGGCCTACTTTATTGCAATGAAAACCTCAGATCTTGTTCCCTTCAAGGTTTTCCTATATATCCTGTGATAAGTTATCCTCATGATCGTAACAGAGATTTAACTTTCCCGTTCCACGTGAGGATTTCTCTTTGCCCAATTTCTATCCCTCAGGCGTAAAATGATTCTGGAAGCCCATCCTTGTTTTATGGATCAGTTCATTACAATCAGCCATTTCAGCTGCTCTTTGTCGTTTTAAAAATATGCTCTTCCAGTGTAATCTTATCTTCAGCATTTATCTCCAGCGTTTTAATGTGAATTCCTTTAGGAATTGCCAATTTCTGAAGTTCAATCTCTGTCTCCCTTTCTCTCTGCTCTTCAGCTCTCTCTTCTTCGAATCGTGTCTGAAACTGTTTGAAATCTGGTCTCTTTTCCTTATCTCTCGCGTCTAACTCAAGCTGCTTCATATTCAATTAACATTTAAACATCTCTGCAAATTCTCATGAATTTTCCAGCTGGGTGAAATGCTGAGCTACTGCGGGGAGTGACTTCTCCTTTTCTCACAGAAAGAGGCAAATACAACCCCAGCATTTTTGCTTATTCCAGAAGCCTGGCCTGAATCAGTTTTTTTGTAAAAATGCCAACTTTTCATCGTAAATAATCAAACAACCCTTTGTACCTAAATGAGACATGCTTTCCCAAGAACTGTCCACGACAATCCAAATCAACACCCGAAATGAAGACGCAGGCACATATCGGTTGCTCTTTTAATCCATCAACTATCTTCCAATTTGTTATGAGCTAGGCTAAATCATTCAAAATGTTATTAAGCAGACAACCCAGATCGTAACATTATATTCTTTTTCGTTAAGTGTACAGTGATAATTACCCAATTAGCTAATTATAAAAATTCATAAAATCACGCATAGAAAAATAAAAAAAATATAGAATACCCACAGGACTTAGTCCTTCCAAAATAGACTGAATTATGTCGTTCTGAAAGTACACAACATTCCGAAAAAAAGCACCTTAAACACAGTGAAAATGAAACAGAATCTTACGATTAAAAATTAGAACGGCAGAAGGAGAGAAGTTATTAATTAGTGCACCACTGCTGCTGAAGGATCTAAAAACTGGAATTCAGCATTCCAGATTGACCACTCTGTTCCGATTATACAGTTCATTTCTAAAACATAGAGTCTTTGGCCACAAGCCTCAGCTGTTGATGGAGAAAAAAAAAAGGCCTCACAGTGAAGAATTACATCACTATAACACTTCATCTGATTCAGAGCCTGAACTGATTTACAATGCCTTTGATAAAAAACAACGTCAAGACACATAATCCTTGAGGAAAAGTACAGCTCGTTGTTTTTTTTAAAAGAGAGCATCTTTGTGACAGCGCAGTCTGTCCAAACAATCTTCATAACTGAAATTCTACGAACAGACAGTGTCCTGGTAAATCTGGTCTGCACAGTTTCCAGTGCTATCACATCCCTGCCATAATGATAATTGCAGAAAGACACTCAATACTCCATCTAGAACCGATTGAGCAAATGAAATTAACAATTTAGAAATCCACAGAAACTGCACTTTTTCAATGACTTTTGCACAAAACTGCGCCATGGAGAAAGTGAGAACTGCAGGTGCCAGAACTCAGAGTCGACAGTGTGGCGATGGAAAACACAGTTGCTCAGACAGCATGCGAGGAGCGGGAGAATTGCAGTTTCGGACATAAACACCTCATCAAGAATGAGGTTTGTGGCCGTGGGGACGGAGAGATAAATGGGTGGTTTGGGAATTTGGGGGCGTGATAGCTGAGAAAGTGATGAGCAGATAAAGGTGGAAAATAAGATGCGAGTTCTGACAGGAGGTGGAGCGGGTAGGTTGTAAAGGTGATGTGCAGGACATAAGGGCAATGCTGAGTTGGAGTCATGAAACTAGAATAATGTGAGCGAAGGGTGATTGAGTAAACTGGTGATCCCATGTGGCATCAAGGTCCCAAGTGGAAGATGAGGCCTTCTTTTTTCAGGCGTCAGGTGTTTAGAGAATGTCAACGAGGGAGGCGCAGGACCTGCATGTGCTTGGCAGATTGGGAGGTAGAGAATGATTTGCATCAGTGATGAGCTTCCAACTGCATATCCAAACTATCATTACGAACATGTTGTTACATCTCAAGAACAGTATCTGACACTACCCCCATCGAAGTAGAAGGCGAGGATTGCAGATGCGAGAGATTGTAGTCAGGAAGGATAGCGCTAGAAAGCACAGTGATGAGGCAACATCTGAGGACCAGGAATGTCAATGCTTCGAACATAACTAGCGAAGAACTTATGCTCGAAAATCGATTTTCCTACTCCATGGATGCTGCCTTACTAGGGGTACTTTTCAAGATCCACGCTTTTAACTTGACACCACCACCACTCAACTGCTTTAGAAATTTAAGATGCACCTGTTGCCACTCATTTGTTTCTTCTGCCGCATGCGAGGTAAACTGCAACATTCTTTTCCCCATAAATATCAGGTCATGCAGATCACTAAAGAACAGAAAACTGCAGAGGCTGATTAACTGAGGGAAAAAAATTGTAGAATTCTGCATTCTCTCAGTGCAACTGAATGTTTGAATATAAAGTTGGTAAAGGAAAAGAGAAATCTGCAGTTTGATAACTGCTACATTCTGTTACTCAAAGGAAAAACGAGTTTCATGAACCGGAATGTTTCGATCAGGCAATGCATGCTCACCCTGTCAGGTTCTGAGAGGAATGGTGGAATAGATATTGGCTTCGCCATTGCTGAACAGATGAAAAATATTAATTTGACTTCCAAAACAGTTGATGCTCCTGCAGAAAAGTCAATGAGACTCATATCCCAGCACAGCCATTTCGGTGTGCATTTCAGAGTCCTGCAATATCACATTTAATTTAAAAGATCTTTATTGATTGTTCCTTATAAATACGGCATTCTCCATTTCAGAGTTCATTGGACAATATTTTACCCACTCACTTATTCAACGGTACATCACTCAATTTTAATACCCCTAATGGTCTATTCACGACTTATCTACCAAAATGTTTTCACGAAGAAAATGCTTATTTTTAAAACCAAAGACTGAGCTTAACCAATGCCTGTTGGAAATCAACCATCATTCTGTCACTCTCTATCCGTTGTTTAATGTGACTCAGTGCCTGTCACGTAAAACCTGTGCCCTCTAGTTTTGAACTTCAGCATATTGCGCAAACGATTTAGGCCAGTTGTCGATCCATGCCCCTCATGATTTCATAAACGATGAGAACGTGACACACTGGCTGGAACATTCCAGCGAAAAAGCCCCTGCTGACCCCATCTCCATGCTTATCTGAAGCTCTCGGCTCCCCGCAACATCCCTGTAAATCATGTGTGCACAGTTTCAATTTTCACAAAATCCTTCCTGTAGAAGTTGACCATAATTGTAAACAGTATTCTAAATGTGATCTCACCAATGCTCCATATCGCCACAACATGACATTCCAACTTGGATAATCGACTTTCTGACTAATAACGAAAAGCGTGCCAAGTGCTTTCTTCACCACATTGTCTCCTTGTGGCACCACTTTATCTGCTTTTATAAATTTTTCCTTGACTGATAAAGTTGTGATTGTCACTATGTTCTGCTGCCTTCACGGATATGTTGACCAACATGCAAAGTCTCTCTGTTCCCGTGGGTTTCCTCGTGTCCTGTCAATCATTGTGTAATCAATTGATGTGTTACTTCCAATGTGCATCACCTCATGTTTTTTATGGTTAGTTTCAACGTCGCCTTTCTGAATGTGACATTTGATAAATCCATTTCTGTGCTCCTCCGTCCTAAAAGGATCTTCGTCACTATTAACCACTTTGCTAATATTCGTATTATCGACAACTCTGCTTATCATTTCCTCCTAACTTGTTCTACATTCTTTACACACATTCACAAACGACATGGGACCCAGCATTCATCCTTGTGTTACATCATTGAGTACCAGTTCCAGTCACAAGAAACAGACTTCTATCACCATCCTGTGTCTCTTACCACCACCAATTATGTTTGTATCCAACTGCCAGGGAACCTAAAATCCCTTTTCACTTGCATCCTCCTACCAATCTTCAGAGTGGTGTCGTGTTGAAGGCTATGTTGGAATCCACACAAATAATATCAACTTCACCACCCTCGTTCAAAAAAAAACCTGATCACTTGCCAATAAATTGTATTTAATCCAATCTGTTAGGTATGACATTCTGTACCAAAACCGTGATGATTC
Organism: Hemiscyllium ocellatum; assembly: GCF_020745735.1. Lineage (NCBI taxonomy): Eukaryota > Metazoa > Chordata > Chondrichthyes > Orectolobiformes > Hemiscylliidae > Hemiscyllium > Hemiscyllium ocellatum. The sequence goes on from NC_083429.1 coordinate 14,091,721, forward strand.
TCCCTGATGAAACCTTGCCTGGTGAAGTGGCAGTTAACTCTTTCCTTCAAGGTTTGCACCAAAAGGTTCCCTTCAATTGATGTGAGACTCACTGCTGTGTGATTCTCTGGTTTATCTCTCCCAATCTTGCTTTAGTCCAGTCCACTACAAACCCAAAGATGAAAGTAAACCATTGCTCAGAACACCTGCAATTTCCTCCCTTGTCACAGAGAGGAACATAAGATACAAGTTTATCCTGAATTGGGAATATGCCCACTTCAATCTGGAAAACCGCGAACACTTCCTCAGTCCCTATGTCAAACTGCTTAAGAACCTTTCCATCCCTCCTCCTGCATTCTGCCCGTATATCTTGCCACAAGAGGACTGTTTGCTCACTGAACAAGTAAAGTGATTCAGTCAGTTATTCCATTTGCAGACATAACTGTACTGTAACTCTGGAGGATGATCATTCAGATATTTTAGCTTGAAAACGCTGTATTCAGCATTCGTGGTTATAAAATATTTTGCTTTGATAGCCACAGGCTATTACAGTGAGAAATGGTTTGAAATTTCTCCAACTGAAAAACATTTACTTAATTCCAACTCCTGTGCAGATTGCTATCTGTTCACATCTGATATGACGGACATGTTGCTCTCTTGTTGTTTATCATATCCAGAACAGAGCGGCGGCACAAATCCCAAACACATGATTTCTATTTTCATTGACCTACGAAGTCGATGCCAGTGGCAAACATTGTAATGGGATTCATCAACAAGAGAAACTTTCAGGATGAAAACAGTTCTGTCTTCTGCGCAGGGGGTCATTGCAGAAGCACAGTATCCAGCCTCCTCAGGGGAAAGACGAGAAGATGCTGAAAAGAGAAATCGAAGTTAACATTTTTGGTCCAGTGACCCCATCCTTGGCACTGATGATTTCCAGGAAAACTTCGGTCGATATGCAGAAGATATGTGGGGGTGCAGTAATTAGGAGGAAACGAGATGTCAGGATAGAGACGAAAGAGAGAGACGGGCATTTAGGCATAGGAATTGATAATGATCTGTTTGGAGCATTAACAACTGCTCACAGAGACTGTTTATGACTAACCAAAGGTAGTGTGTGACTAGGCCTGGTGAGTGCGTCGGGGGCCAACACATGGGAAACTTCAGGCCTCTAAAATGACTGAAATTGATCTGGAGGGTCGTGGGGTCCTCAAGCAGAAAATGGTCTGCTGCTTATTCAGCATGCGCTAAGCTATGGTGCAACACTGCAGTAAGACTGAGATAAAGACGTTCGCTACGGAACATGGTTCTGTGCTAAAGGAGCAGTGAACTGAAAGCTCAGGGACACTTTTGGCGATAGAACTTGGCATTCTGCAAAACACTTCGTTTCCTAAGGTAGTGACGACCACAATATGAGCTGTAGACTAGATTGTGCGAAGTGTAGGGAAAGTATTGCTTCACCTGGAAGTTGTATTTGAGCACTTGTATGCTAAGCATGGAGGTCAGAAATGGACAAGGGAGGAGAAGCAAGAAGCAAGGATACCGTGGAAGATATTATTGTAGATGTTTTTTAATCAATGAGTAAGAATGCGACCATAAAGGTACTATACCTGAATGGTCGTACTTTTTGGAAGAAGTTTGGAGATATAACGGCATAAATCATCACAAATGAATACGATTTAATATACGTTGCAGAGACATGGAGACAGCATAGTCAAGACTGGGAGGTATATAATCACTGGTATGAGACAATTTGGAAGGACAGAAAGGATGGTAAGGAAGGTGGTGTAACTCAAATATTGAAGGACAACCTCAGACCGATGCAAACAGATGATTTAGTTTCTATGGAGAATGAGTTTGAATCAATTTGGGAGGAAATTAGAATTTCTAAGAAGAAAATGTCACTGTTTGTCTGAGTCTATCCGCCTCCAAATTTTAAGATGACATTGGGGAGGGCAGTGAACAAAGACGTAAATAACAAATGAAAAATTGAATGGCAATTATCATGTGGGAATTTAATCAACATGTCGATCGGTCGAAGCAGCTCAGTCAGGGTAGCCTTGATGGGGATAGTGTTGAGTGTATCTGCGATAGATTCCTTAAATAATGTGTAATCGAACAGGCCAACAAGGGGAGAGGTTAAATTAGATTTAGTGCTGGGTAATGAACTCGACAAGATGTTAGATTTGGCAATAGGTGAGCACTTGGGTGATAGTTACCAAAATTCAGTTATGTTTATTTTAGATTTTCATAGGGATAGGTATACATCGGAGTGCAAGCGCTATTGCTGGAGGAAAGAAAATTGCAATGCGATTAGATAAGATTACGCATTCAGAGGTTGGCAAAGAAATGGCACGGAATGGGCAGAATGGAAATGTGGAGTTTATTCCAGGAGGAGGTTCTGTGTGTCTTTGATAAGTATGTACCTGTCAGAGGGGGAGGAAATTGTCAAGCGCAGGAGTCAAGATTACTGAGGAAGTTGAATCTCTTGTTGAGAAGGCTTGTGTTCCCATGAGACGTGAATGCTCAGTTAAGGAGATTGAGAGTTACAAGTTAAATAGGAAAAACCTGAAGAGAGACTGAAGACGAGCCAGGAGGGGACAGAGAATTTGTTGACAGATAGATGAAGGGAAAATCCGAAAGCTTTCCATCGATATGTGAGGGCTAAAGGAATGAATAGAATAAAATATGGCCAATGAAGGACAGTCGTGGTAAGTAGTGCGTGGAGTCAGAAGCGATGGGGGAAGCGCGAAAGCAATGTCTTTAGTCAGGATTCGCACCGGGAAAACAAAATGTTCTCTAGGATAATACTGAGAAACTGGCTACCAGACGAAATAGGATTGAAGTTCCCAAAGACAAGGCGTCATAAGCTCTGAAAATGTGAACATATCTAAATTCCCCTGGGCCAGATCGTATTTATCCTAGGACTTTCTGGGAAGCTAAGAATCAGATTTATGATTCTTCCACTTTGATATTAATGTTGTTATTGTCCAAAGTTAGAGTACCAGAACACTACAGGATAGTAAAAATTGCTCTCTCATTCAAAAAAGGGAGTAAAGAAAACCCTGGAAATTATAGACCCAAGTGTTGGAAAAGTTCCATGAGATAAGATTTGTAATCATCTCGATTGGCATAAATTTATGAGGGCAAGTCAAGCCGGTTTTGTGAATGGGTGGACGACACCTACAAACATTATCGAGCTCTGTGAATTGGTAATTGAACTGCAGGTCAGTTTGCTCACTGAATTGGAAAGTTCATTTCCAGACGTTTCGTCACCCTACTCGGTAACAATTTCAGTGGGTCTCCAGGCGAAGCACTGTTCATGATTCCTGCTTTCTCTTGATATGTTTGGTTTTCTTTGGGTTGGTGATGTCATTTCTGATGGTGATGTCATATCCAGTTCTTTTTTTCTCAAGGGGTAGTTGATGGCATCGAACTCGAAGTGTTTGTTGATGGAGTTCTGGTTGGAATGCCATGCTTCGATTAAATCTCCTGCATGTAGGTGTTTGGCTTGTCCTCGGATGGATGTGTTGCCTCAGGCGAATGCAATGTTTATCAAATGCAATATTTGTCAAGTTCTTGCATGGCATTTTGTAAATGACATCAGTTTTTGCATATGGACAAATCGGCAGAAAACGAGCCACCAGGATACATGAACACCAACTAGCCACAATACGACGTGACCCTCTCTCACTGGTATCTTTACACACAGATCAGGAAAGACACTACTTTGACTTGGACAACGCATCCATCCGAACACAAGTGAAACAGAGACACACAGGATTATTCCGAGAAGCATGCAATCCATCAAAATCACATCGATTTAGACTTCATCTACAACTCGCTGAAAAACAGAACAGGAAATTATATCACTACAGGAAATGACATCACCAACCCAAAGAACCGCAAGCATATAAATAGAAAGCAGAATTCATGAACAGTCCGTCACCCGTAGGCACACTGAATATATTAAGCAGGAGGGTAACGAAACGTCTGGAAATGTGCCTTCCAGCTCAGTGAGCAAATCTTCATCTGGGAAGCTAAAACTGAGCTACAACTCTTGTCAAAACTTGCCAGGTCACGGAACAGATGTATGAGGATAAAGCTCTTTATGTAATGCACGTTTGGGTTTCAGTTAGCCGTTTGATAAATTTCGCCACGGCAGGTGACTCACAAAATACTGAGGCATGGGAATGAGGGGGATGTCGTGCTTTGTATCAGAAATTAGCCAGCTGAAAGAAGACAGAGGGTGTTACTTGATGGGAAAACATCATCCTGGAATTCTGTTGCTTGTGGTGTACTGCAACGATCTGTTTTGGGTTCACTGCTTTTTGTCATTTTTTGGTAAACGAGCTGGATGGGGGAGGAGAAGGATGGGTTAGTAAATTTGCGGACGACACTACGTTTGGGAAAGTTGTACACAGTGCTGAAAGATATTGTAGATAACACAGTGACACAGGTATGCAGCAGAGTTGGGCTGAGAGTTGGCAAATGGAATTTAATGCAGAAAAGTGTGAGAAAGAACATGGCATTAAAAATATCACAGAATATAAAGATTGATAGCAGAAGTTTCTAGTAAAATATAAAATGAAAAAGAGAGGCAAAAGTAAACTTTGACCCTCTCGTGGATGAGAAGGGACATTTACTTATGGGATATGCGGAAATAGCAGTGACATTGATCAGGCATTTGCGTCAGTCTTCACAGTGGAGGATATTAATAACATGCCAGTAATTGACAAAGAGATGATGTTTGGTGATGACATGGGAACAGTCATTATAACAAAAGAGCTAGTGTTGGATTGTTGAAGCTAATATTGCAAAAGATGGTTACGTCTCCAGGACTTGATGGAATGCATCGCAGGGTACTAAAAGCAATGGTATGTGCTTGCGGTAATTTTGCAGAATTCGTTGGTCTCTCGGCAGTCCCAGCAGATTGGAAAACACAAATATGGCGTCACTGTTTAAAAAGTGAGGCAGACAAAATATGAGTAATTAGATCAGATTACTTAGAGTATCGAAGCAGGCCCTATGTCCCAACAAGTCCACACTGACCGCCAAAGTGCAACCCACCCAGACCCATTCTCCAACATAATAGACTAGTTTGTTTAACATCTGTAGTGCATAAATTTCTTCAGTCTTTAATCGAGGAAAAAATAGAGGGGCTTCTCCGTAGAAATTTGACAGATGCAGTCTGGATTAATGAAGAGCAGGTCATTCCTGCAAAACCTTTTCGAATTCTATGATGGCATTACGATCATGGTGTACAAAGGGACCCAGTGAATTGAAGTACTTAGATATTCAAAATGGCCTCGACAAGGTGCTGTTCAGGGGCAATATTCTGGCAGATGGAATTACAGATTTGAAGGTGTTCGCTGATGACAGGAGAGTATGTGGAATAGGCTTATTTCGAAAATTCAGAAGAATGAGGCCGGATATTATGGAAACGTATAAGATTATGAAGGTCATGTGTGAGATAGAACTCGAGAGCATGCTTCCATTTGCAGATGAAACTAGGGCAAGAGGGCACAGCCCTAGATTAGAACGAGATATAGGACTGAATTGAGAAGGTATTTCTTCAACCAGAGGGTTGTTCCTCGATGGCGTGCTTGCCCAACGATGTAGTTGATGAGACATCAATCAATTTTTTTTTTAGCTCGGGCTGCTTTTGTTTTGAACAATAAAGGAAGTAAAGATTACCTTCAGAGTTTGCTTAAGTGGATGCGTGTCCATGGAAAGATCAGGCATGAGCTGAATGAATGGCGAAGTATTCTTTAAGGCCTGTGCGGCAAAGCCTTGCTCCTCGTTCTCATGTTCTATGAATGTATGTGTCACATATTCCGTGATTTTAGGGAAAGCTTCCATGGAGCTGTTGGGGGAGGTGTTGAGAGAGAAGGCGCAGTGCACCACGATGCCCCAGAGGGAATGGTTCCTGGGGAAGGCGGACAAGGGCGGAGAGGGGGATGTATGTTTGGTAATAGCATTTCGCTGGAGGTGGTGGAATTAGGAAATTAGAGCAGGTCATAGTCAGAGATTTTCTTGACTCCTAAAGCCTGGATAACACATAGCCTGCGATTACACGCCGCCGATGATTTGTCACTGGCAGTCTCCATTAACAGCTATTCACTCTCAGAGCCAGAGCGTTATTCACCTCATTGACCAAATGTTCTTCTCTTTCTTTTCTTCTTTCCCTACCAACTGTTTACTACTTTACAATACAGAATGAGACATGATGGGATAGTGCCTTTTCGCCTGGATGATTGCAGTGTGAAAGAAACAATGTACAGGAGAAGCACAACAGATTAGTTTGCATCTGAGTAGCAAGAGATATTTAAATTGCAACCTTCTTGAGAATTCCTTACTGCAGTTTAACAATATTGAAAAGCTCAAACCCGTCCAGAACAGAGCAGCTGAATTGAGCAGCAACTCATAACTAATAAAACATCGACAAACATCAATTCCCATCATAACCAAACGCTCAGACATGCAGTCTGCACCATCCACTAGATGTACTGCAGATATTCACCAAGGCTCCATCAAAAGTACATTACAAACTCACAACTGCATCCATCTAAAAGGAAAAGGGCACTAGACAGATGGGAAAGACCTACAACCCACCGACCATCCTGATCTGGAAATATATTGCCATTACTCCAGAATCACTGGGTCAAAATTGTGGATTCCAATTACCTATAATTTGGATCTGCCGACAGCACACAGAAACGATGGTTCAAGATGGAAGCTCATCATCACATTACCCAGTCAAATCAGGAATGAACAATAAATGCTGACCTGTTCTGGAATAACCACATCCGATGGAGAATGAAAATCATATGCTTTGGTGTTCTGAGGATTCTGTCTTACTGAGATATTTCTGGATTTATTTGAGTGGTATCGAAGATGAGGATTTGCTGTTGGGAAACTGAAACGAAGCATTAGATCAGAATTTGAAGTAGTTGCTTTGTTCCATTTAGCCTGAAGCTTACCCGCCTTTGAAAATGAAAGCAGAAAGCTACATTCACAGTGGAGTGAAAGTATTCACGATCTGAAATATCGAGGCATAATTGGAGGGACGCTGGAGAGAAACTGCGGAAATGTGATGACGATTCAATTACTTGTCTGCCCTGAAAATTCATCAGGGCAACCACACCGGGGGAAAACAATTCAACTGTTCTGAGTCTGGAAAGGGAGTTGCTCAGTTCTCTAACTTGCTGACTCACCAGTGGGTTCACACGGACAAGAAACCATTTAATGGTCCAGAGTATGAAAAAGGCATTAAAAGGGCTCACGAACTGCTGTACCATCAACGTGTTCACGCTGACGAGAGACCATTCAAGTGCATTCTCAGAGGGAATACATTCAGGCCGTCATTTGATCTCAATTTACATCTGCGAACTCAGTGGAGAGAGGCCGTTCGTCTGTTCTAAGAATGGGAAAGGATTCTTTCAGTCATTCTGTCTGCTGAGGCACCAGTGAGTTCAAACAGAGGAGAGATCATTCGTCCGCTGTGATTTGAAATAATTAATTGATTCCGGCAATCTGCTGAAATACAAGCGAGTTCATACTGGAAAGAGACCATGCAACTGAATGTATACGATTTGCCTTTGAATGGAAAAGTGAGCCAGAATTGACTTTCTGGGTGTACCGCTACACTAAAGAAGGCATTTGCTATATCCAAAGCAGAGAACCATTTACTGTCCTTTGGAATTTGGGCTAATATATTACTAGGATCAGGAACATTTGGTCCAGGCAGAACAACAGCATAATTGACAACCTGCTGGTCTTGAACAAACTTCCATTTCCCCGATACACCTGGAATGTTTGCCTTATAGATTGGAAGAATGGGGGCTCTTGCCGGTGATCATCCACAGTGGATTATCACTTCACCCTTCAGGATGGATTCAAAGACTGGAGTAATTCCTTTTCCAGCCTCGGGTTTTAACGAGTCTTGTGTTCTGCAAGGACGATACTGAGACTTCGGGATTATTCTTTTCGTTTCGCAGCTTCGTATGAACCCCATATCACGTTTGCCTTTTGCCTTGCACTCAGCAGGGACATTCTTAATCTTGGGTGCGAGACATCTACCACAGCTCAATGCCAGGCTACCCTCTTGGCGGGGGTTACCTGGACTGCCCTATCTGCCTGAGTTAGCCAATTTAGTTTCTCCATGTATGTCTTTATATCTGCATTGAAGCAGATATGCACATCGTCCCTGAAGACACAAGCTTTTTTTGTGTGCCAGTAGTACCCATGGTCCCAAATCCTGCCAGCTGTCACTGGATGTGTTCACCAATGGTACTTGAGGAAAGGAGCGTTCCACATCAAAAAGATAGGGTCTATTTGCCTCACAGATATTTTGGATAAGTTTACACTGACTGCACATCTGTGATCGTTCTAATAAAATTCGCATAATAATAACTGACCTGGTTCAAACAATCTCCTGAAACAATCCTTCTCATATGATTACTTAAGGGCCAGTGCTGTGCAGTGCCTCATATCTCCAGCAAGTAAATCGGTGTTAATAGGATTAACATGCTTACTTGCTACCTAGGCGAGCGAATCGCTCACTGAACTTATGGCTCTCCCGGTAATCATCACTCATAGCCAAGCATCAGGGGTCGTGAGTCGGATTTTACAGCCTGCGCTGGTAAATCTTCTTTTTGTATTACCTGCAAGCCTGTCGGGGTATTGCACAAATCCGACCCCAGTCTCACTATGAGATCGCCAGCCATCAGATTTAAAGGGCAGAATTCCGAGAAATGAAATGAGAATTGGAATGTTTCACAATTACTGGTTTCACAAAATAGGGGTGCGGTTAATCTCTCTCGTGTCACGAATCCTGATGCATCCATTGTGTTGACTCTCTCAACTGCCTAGATTTAAGGACTGAATATGTTGTCCCTGTATCTACCAAAAAGGTAACTGGTGTACCTTCCACATATAATACATTTTCCCTTGATAATAGAATTCGCTTCTTCTTATCAACACCTCAATATCAGGGACCTGAAACATTCGAGTTCCTTTCCAGATACGGAGTTGCTTTTTTCCCATTCCTTGACTGGTGATATGGTAGTTTACTGGCTTGTAAGTCTGCTATCAGTTCGGTTTAACTTTACATTTTTTTTCTTTCTAACTGCAATACTTGGCTCTGCAAAGTCAGGTTCTTACTTCTTTGTTTCCCTGTGCTTTTATTGGTTTCGAAATAAATGCTAATTTTCCATTACAATGGACATCACATTATTTTTACAGGTCGCTGCAACAGCGAGGGCCGAAGTGCCTGCACTGCATTGTAACGTTCTATGTAGTAAGCTACATTTCCTGCTGGTTTCTGATGTCTCTCCTCACTGTGGAAGCTTCCAGTCACATCTTCCAGAGATTTGTCTGCACTTCATTTAATAGAGGCAACTGTATTTCCTGCTCAGAATGTGATCTCTCTACAATGGAGAGAGGAAAACAGAGTCGGTGACAAAATTGAGATCACTTACATTCTTTCCAGAATCAACAAAAACTATCCCGATCTTCCAGTCTCCTGTAACTTCAACATTACACTGTTTTCCCACCCTTCAGGCTCTTTGCCTGTATTCCTGATGAAGGACTGTTGCCCGAAACGTCGATTTTACTGCTCCTCGGATGCTGCCTGAACTACTGTACAATTCCAGCCCCACTCTAATCGTGACACTGTGTTCCCAGGCCACTATTCCGGTCTCTGGTTTGCTGCAGGGCTCCTTCAAGGAATAACACAAGCTGGAAGACCTGCAACTCATTTTCTACAGACAGACTATGCAAACTTTAGGTCCCAACATCGAGTTCAATCATTTTGGAACCCGTCCGCCCTCTTCCATATTCTTCACCCAACCTTCCATCCCGACAGTTCCGAAGACAGATCATTGGACACGAAATGTTAACTTTCCTTTCTCATGAGATATGGACACGAGCTGCTGATTTTGGTCAGACCTTTTGGCTTTACTTCAGGGAACTTTGCTTGTCCGTTGTAATCGCCAGACTGCTGGAAGCTTCTGATTGCAGGATGAGATATTCAGAGGAGATGACAGGAATGGCAAGGGCTGGACCATTCCCATTGTGAAGGTAGACGAGCTGGGTTGGGGAATGTTTATCGAAGAGCAGAGAAAGCTCTTTGAGTAACCGATTAACGTGCACATTTTATGAAGAGGATAGATATGTATGACAGGGATCAGCCTGTATTTGGAAGGAATAGAGTGACATAAATGAAATACAGGAGACGAGATGTTTTGAGGAGAACTTGCAAGAATGCTTTCACCAGTCGAGTGTTGCTTATCTGGAAATCATTATCTGAGCATGTGGTAATGCTACGTGTCATGAGAACGTTCCAGCAGTCTGTAGCCGAACACTTGAAGAGCCAGAGCACACGTGGATAAGGAACAGGTACTGGAAAGTGTGACCAGGACAGACAGACGCGAGATGGGTGTCCTGAACGCAATGGGTCAAAGACAAATTTGTGTGCTAAAAGGCAGCTGTGGGTGCGGCTCTGTGGCGCAATGGATAGCGCGTTGGACTTCTATGTCATTGCTCAGGTTATAATTCAAAGGTTGTGGGTTCGAGTCCCATCAGAGTCGAATTTTGGTTTATGGTTTGTAAGGTGGTCAGAGCAGACTCGGCTTCTCATCTGCAAAACCAACAGTATTCATGCAGAAACTCAACTGTCTCGAAACGGAACATTTTCCTCTCACAAGTTTAAATTTTCGATGTCTATTTATGATAGAGATCAATAAACATCTGTTAGTCAGTAGGCAACACGATGATGTGTATCGGATGGAAAAAGACACAAAATTGTTTTGTTAGCCATGATGATATTGAATCATGGAGCGGGACGAGATCGGTATTAACAATGGGCTCCTTTGTGTCTGTGCCATTTCTGGCCCAATTTTTAAACAATCATAATAATAACAATATGAATTAAACACCACGAAATATTTTGGTCTCACCTCCACATCCCTTCCCTTCCAGCTGGAACAGACAGCTCTTGTTTCAGCTGTAGATCAGACAGCGGAGGGATCTGACAAGTTCTCCTTCAGACTGAGTTTTGCTTCGCATGGGTTTCAAAGCGGACACTTGGAGCAAGCAATTGCATGGATTCAGGGGATTCAGGGACAGATTTCCCCTTTGCTGGGCTGGAATTCTGGCCAACGTAATGAACGTGAAGTTCTGACATTTTGAATCTTACTCTGGATTCTTGCGTCATCATCAATTAAATTGAAATTCACGTTGCCCTTGCATAACATTATTCAATCTTCACTGTTTATAAAAATCATGCCAAATTCTCGTGGGTGCAGTATGCTGATATTGTTGTCGTTGTGTGCAGTATGGGTCGATGTGTCATATGAACATGCCAAAGGAAGTTGGTGAAATTTCACTGAATCGAATTCCCTGACGAAGTGAAGCCGATCGAAGGAAAACCCCAGTCCAGTGGCGACATAACATTTCTGGTGATCAACGCAGGACACCACAGTAAACGTACGCAGCATTCAATAAAGTCGATTTTCGCCACATTTTTCTATGCCACATTTTCACCACATTTCAGGGACATTATTGTGATCTCTAAGCTCTCACATTCTACAGGAAGAACATTGAAATGGCCGACTATCCATTACTAATGTCCTGAATTCACACACACACGCGCATATATGCGCATATTTATATATCCACACAGATATAAATGTATGTGCGCATGCATGTATATGTCTGTGCACATATATTTAAAATTGCAAAAGAACTTTGAGTAAAACAGCATTTATTCTAAAAGAAATATGATTTTTTTTGGAGTTGGGACTGTCCTTGGGAAATGCCTCAGTTACTTAACACCAGCCATAAATACTCCCTGAGTGAATATCCAACACTCAATAGAGATACAGAGGTGATTTTTGCAAAAAATGACGTGTTTCATACCGCTGAGCCTGCGCTGTGTTAAATTCTGGAAAGGATGTTTAGCTCTTTTCACATTACTGATTTTGCTGTAAGCTCGCACAGGCCATTAAAGCAATCCACAAAATATTAGATTTATCTCATTGGACATTTTGACTGTTATCAGAAAAACTGGAATCGAAACGATAACGATGTTTTTAAGTATTGCTGTGAAGATTACAGAATTGCAGTAGGAATATTTTTCGTGTCTTGTTAATGGATATTTTGGGGGGAGATGAGTGAGCGGTATATGGACTCACTCCCTTCTCTGTGATTGCAGCCAAATGTTCCAATGCAACACATGAAAGAATAAAGGTGCATTACATTGGCAGGTCAGTTCCCACTCACGATAGTATAGTTTCACTTTGATTATCGCCATCGTCTAAAGTATTAGCTGAGTTGGGAGATCATGATTCTGAGGGTATGCTGAGACATTGCGAGAATTAATCGCACACTGTTGGCTTCACTTTATATCTTAAACCAGTTATGCAGCAGACTAAGCTGACTGGCTTCCCTTTCATGCTCAGTTTTTTTTTACAATTTATAGAAGTTCACGTGAAACAAGCTGCTGAACATTTCCTCACAATCAGCACATTCAGTACTTGGTCGTACTCAGTTGCAGGTGTTATGAAGTTTCTTTCCAATTAACTTTAACCAATTACAGAGTGTGCACGTAACGCGTACCCATCATGGCCGCACAGACTCCCTGTCACGGTGAAATTCATTCCTTGCATGTCTGCACGCGTCTTCACAAATATATTAGGATCAGCTTCTTAATAATCTTTTCAGCAAAAAAGTAATCATTTTCGAATTCAAATGCTGTAGAAGGAAAAGCATAACTTTCCAAACTTCTCTTTATCATTCATCGCTGGTTTTGAAGTTCTAAAGTCTTGATATAGATCCATCCGAATGAAGGAATTTCCCTCCTGTTTAATCTCACAAAATTCTCATCGCCTGGAAACCTTCCATACGGACACAACTCAGTTTTACCTTGTGTCACGCCACATGAACTCTTCGTTTTTTCCACCAACCCATGAAACCTCGCCTTGTCTTTTCAAATGGCATTACCCCTCACTACATCGATGGCTTCCTTTCCTTTTTTTGTTTCCAAGTAAACGCTGTCCATTCTTCCTGACGTCTTTTCATTCCAGTCATCGCCATCCATGTCTTTTATTATCTCTTTATATCCCTGTATAGTCCATGTTGGGAAAGGATGCTAGGTCCAATGCAACACATTAAAACCCGGTCTAATGCTGAAAACTGCCATTACCAATGTAGGGAAAATGGGAGCTAGTTCAGGCAAAAGGGAATCCGTTGGTTGTCGCGTAATGGATCAATCCCTGACTGGGAAGTGACTGTTTTCCCTCACTTTTCTCTCTGGTCTGAACATTTGCTAAAGCAACACACTAAGGAAACATAGAATGTCTACAGTTCAGAAACTGGATATTCAATGCAACCAATGCACACCAATCCTCCAGGGATTAACCCTCACCGAACAATTCCTTACCCTTTTTCTCTTCATTTGCGCCTGAAGTAGGCACCTTACTGACAGTCAACCCAGTTGTAGGCAAATCATATCTCTGGCGCTGTGAGGCAGCAGTGATAACCAGTGAGCCACCTTATGGCCCTGTACAATATTGCAAGGCACATGCGGACTTTGTTGTTGCCCTTACCAGGAACAATAAATTTTGATTCCCTGACCAAGAAATGAACCCTAACCACAGCGGTGAAAATGTTGCATCGGAACCACTGGTCGACCAGGAAGGACGGCATGTGCAATTGTGTCTTATCTTAACAGCATAGCTTTCTTTTCCTGTGATGAGACATTTCTATCGAAAAAGAATGTTCGTGACACCGTGCTTTTACAGCACAGAATAATACATCATGTCAGTACCAGTCATAACCACGACTTGGCCCACAGCCACAGTAATGGGCGGCACGTTGGCACTGCGGTTAGCACTGTTGCCTCACAGCGCCCGAGACCCGCGGTCAATTCCCGACTCAGGCGACAGGCTGTGTGGAGTTTTCACGTTCTCCCCGTGTCTGCGTCGGTTTCCTCTGGGTGCTCCGGTTTCCTCCCACAGTCCAAAGATGAGCGGGTCAGGTGAATTGACCAAGCTAAATTGCCCTTAGTGTTAGGTAAGGGGTAAATGTAGGGGTATGGGTGGGTTGCACTTCGGTGGGTCGGTGTGGACTTGTTGGGCCGAAGGGCCTGTTTCCACACTGTAAGTAATCTAATCTAGCCTGACGTCTGAAGTGCTCATCTCAATGAGACTTTTAATGCATAGGTTTAATTTCAAATGAACCAGCGACAGAGATTAAAGTCAGATACCGTCACATTTGTTCATGACCTGGGGGAGAACTGAACCTCATTTTGACCCCATAGATGGAACTATACAGACACACCTTTTGAGAGTGACAAAGGCCTCCGGACATCCCAACTAACATAAAATGAGGAATTGAACCGTTTGGCTTCTTCTTTCTTCATTACTAGATTTAAAACCCGATTCTGTTGACATAAGCAGAGGGGTAAACTGACAGGTGGCTGTCTTTCGAAGACTGCCCCAATCGTGAATATTTGGTATCTGCAAACCGTTGATGTCTCCTCCTGTGAGGCCGACTGGCTAGCTGTGCTCTTGCAGCCTCTGACCGGTTTAATTTGGATTCCAGCGCATTCCTGTCTCTACATAAGGAACAGAAGCACACAGCCGCATCCCTGTAAGTTTTCGTCCCCCGCTGTTTCACCGTTAGTTTACTGCTTCTAATGAGTCACGTTTTTCTTTCTGTCAAACGAAGGTATGTCCCCTCGAGAGGGCGGACCAGATTCAGAGAGTTGGATTTGGGATCTGGGTGGGTGAGGGTGGTTTGGAAACTGATCTATTCAATGTTTATGCCTTGTGTTTGTAGGCTCCCGAGACAGAAGATGAAGTGTTCATGGTGACAACCTGGTAAATCTCTTCCCAACCCTCTCCAGCTTAATAATATCCCTACTGTAACATTACGACTATAATTGCACACAATACGACAGAAGAGGCTTTATCAATGTCCTGCACAACCTCAGCATGATTTCTCAGCTTCTAATCTCAAAGGTCTGAGCAATGAAGTAACCTCAAACACTCTGCATCACAAACTTCAAAGAATTATACCTGCACCCCGGGTCCCTCTTTTCTACATAACTACCAAAGCCCAGCATTGATTGTACAAGCCCTCCCCTTGTTTGATTTATCAAAATGCAACACCTCTCATGTATCCAAGTTAAACTTAATCTGCCACACATCAGCCCAGTGTGTGATATTACTACCCCCTCTACATTCCCCCTTCGGATTAAAATGACATTCCCCTCTCCAGTAGGTCCACAAACAACAGCCTTGACGTTCCCAAAGATGCAGAGCTTGGTTTATCTTATGCAGGCGGAGGGAGGAGTGGGTAAGGAGAAGCTGGATAGTGAACAACTTCCTTGAATGACTTCATGATTTTAGGAACAGGAAAGCCAGATGTTAGATATTTGAAATATTGACCGGTGTTTTGGGCCCAGACTTGTGCTCTTTCCTCCTCTCTGGTGTTCAGTATTGATATCTACTCCAGAGCCTTCATAGTGCAGAGTGTCTCTGCAGGATTTAATTCCCTGATATAGCAGACGACTGGTAAGAGCCATTTAAACCGGCAACCATAGCCAAGCAATTAAAGATGTTCATACATTATCTCAATGGAACAGCGAGTGCACTCAACATCCTATAGTTGAGGCTAGTAACTTGTACGTTTTTTCAGTGAGGAATATATAATTTGGTAATATTAACCAGAATTTAATAAATTCACATTAAATTAAAATAAGACCCAACGTCTAGGCATGGTTTAGGCCTTGTGTAGTGGGTGGTGCCCACGTTTCTGAGCGGGAACTCTGGATTGGATTCCAGTCAATGACTGTCTGTTAATGCCCCTATCTCTGGAGACGGTGGAGGTTCAACAGGCTGATGAACAAACAAACAGGACCATCATATTGCAGCATTAGGAGCTAATGCTGAATGATGGTAGTGTCCCTATCACTGGCCGAAACTTCCAGTTTCAAATCCCACAGAGCTGTTTTGTAATATGTCTGAACAAGTTGATTAAACATTTTTGGAATCGTGCCATGATGGAAAAGGAAGAGGTACGACTACTGAATTTGAGAATTTAGACCGAGAATGACTGAAAGCACAGCCAATCATCTTGATTGGAGTCACATTTACACTTTCTAGAGGTTTATGAAATTATGAAGGGCATGATAGGGTGAGTGGTCAAGGTTTCCTCCCACCATGGTAGGAGAGTCTAAAGCTAAAACACATATGTTTCAGGTGGAAAGAGAAATATTTGAAAGACAATGAAGAACAACTTTTTTTCCCTGCAGAGTGTGGTGCTCCTATAGAATAAGATGCCAAAGAAACTGGTGGTGGCTGGAACAATTACAGCATTTAAAAGGCAACTGGGCGGCTTTATGATTAGTGGGATATGGGCCAAATGATGGCAAATGGGAGTGAATTGATTTATAAAAATCGGATGGCATGAACGAGTTGAAGGGTCTGTTTCCCTGTTATTCGAATCTATGAATCATTGATTTAATTAATGAAGGTCTCTTTGTGACCGTCAGTTGTTCACCATTATACAAACACTGTCCACTGTTCACTCAAACTTGATGTCATGGCAAATTTGCGAAATATACCTTCTATAACTCTCATCTAAATCATATATATAAATGACAAACAAAAGTGGACCCAACAATTTTGCCTCTGGATCATCGATGTCCACAGGCTTCCAGTTCAAAAAACATCCATCCACCACCCCGTGTCTCCTGCCATTAATCGGATATACACAGAAACATACACGCAATCACACACACACATACAGAGACAGCGATGCAACCATGTCTTTAAGACAAATGTTAGATTAAAACTACGATCAAGAGTTACAGTGAGAAGGCAGGAGAATTGTGTTGAGAACACAACAAACAGGATGAAAGTGCAAAGTAGACCTGGTGGGCCAAATGACCTAATTCCAATTTCTGTGGTCTTAAGGTGTCAGGATTATTTTCAAAGGGTGCAGTAGAAGCTAAGTTTGATAAATACTTGACTGAACATTCAATGGGACTGTGAGATGCGTTTGAGGGGCTGAATGGTATATGCTTGTTCCTATTTGCTGTGCCCTTGTTTCTGAAAAGAACCGGTGACTTGCTGTGAGGTTAAAAGGGGTCTCCCATTTCCATTTGAGATAACGTTACTCTTTTCTCCTTTGGATTTTGCGATCGGTGGCGTTCTCATCCCCAGGAACAGTGAAGACTGGGTCATTGAGGATAATCAAGGCTGACCTTTACTGACCTTTGATGGACATGGAACAGACAGGAAAGGGGTATTCAGCTACATTCAGACCAACCAAGATGTTTCTAAACTGAGCAGCAAGTTGGAGGGGACGAATGGCCAACTGCTGCTCATACCTCGCCCGATGTTCTGTCAATTCACGCCTCGAGGCTGTTACAGAGGGAGAGAAAGATCCCATTCAGTCAGTCAGCATCGTGACAATACAGCAGGGGGAGGCCATAATGCACCTCCACGGGGTTAGACAGGAATACAATGAAGTATTCAAGTCATTTCAGTAAGTTGCACAGTACAGGAGGACACCATACAACCCATCGCAGGATGTTACGCAGGAGCAGAGGCGCCTTGGGTAGCGTCAGGAAATACAGAAAAGAGATCATAACTCATTTTGTGTTTGGAAAGCTGTACCGAGTGGAATACTTCAGGGATCTGTGTGAGGTCATCAACAAATTACAATCCATTTCAATGAATTGGATGAAGGAGATGGAGCTCAGTTTGCTCATACATCAGGATAGTCAATCAATATGATGTCAAATGGACTCAGAGCGTCTCAAATGAGATACAGACAGGGGAGGGCAGAGCGTCTGCAATGGGATACGGACAGGGGGAGGGCAGAGCATCTGCAATGGGATAGAGACGGTAAGGCCAGCGCGTTTGCATTGGGATACAGACATGGGGGAAGGCATAGCATCTGCAATGGGATACAGACATGTCAAAAGGCGTAGCGTCTGCAGAGGAATACCGACGGGGAGGCAGAGCGTCCGCAATATAATACAGACAGGTGCAGGCAAAGCGTCTACAATGAGATACAGACAGGGGAGGGGCAGATCGTCTGCAATGGGACACAGACGGGGGAGGGCAGATCATCTGCAATAGGATGCAGACGGGAGGCAGAGCATCTGCAATGGGATACAGACAGGGGGAGGCAGAGCGTCTACAATGAGGTTCAGATAGAGGGGGCAGAGCGTCTGCAATGGGACACAGATGGGGGAGGGCAGAGCGTCTGCAGTGGGATGCAGAATGGAGGGAGAGCGTCTGCAATGGGATACAGACAGTGGAAAGAAGACCGTTTGCAATGGGATACAGACGGGGGAAGAGTAGGGCACCTGCAGTGGAATACAGACGGCGGAGGCAGAGCATCTTCAATGGGATACAGACGGGGAGGGCATAACATCTGTATTGGGATACATTCAGGGTGAGGGAAAGCGTATGCAAATGGATACAGACGGGAAGGCAGAGCGTCTCCAACGTGATAGAGACGGGGGAGGGGCAGATCGTCTGCAATGGGACACAGACGGGGGAGGGCAGATCATCTGCAAAGGGACACAGACAGGGGGAGGGCAGAGCGTCTGCAATAGGATACAGACAGGGGTGGCAGTGTGTCTGCAATAGGATACAGAAAGAGGAGGCAGAGCATCTGCAATGGGTTATGACAGGGATGGCATAACATCTGTATTGGGAATACAGACAGGGTGAGGGAAAGCGTCTGCAAATGGAAACAGACGGTGAGGCAGATCGTCTGCAATGGGATGCAGACGGGGGAAGACAGAGCGTCTGCAGTGGGATACAGAGAAGGGGAGGGCAGAGCGTCTGCAATGGGATGCAGACGGGGGAAGGCAGAGCGTCTGCAGTGGGACACAGAGAAGGGGTGGACTGAGCGTCTGCAATGGGATAAAGACAGGGGGAGGCAGAGTGTCTGTAATGGGATACAGAGAGGGGGAGGGCAGAGTGTCTGCAAAGGGATACAGAGAGGGGGAGGGCAGAGCGTCTGCAATGGGATACAGACAGGGGGAGGCAGAGTGTCTGTAATGGGATACAGAGAGGGGGAGGGCAGAGTTTCTGCAAAGGGATACAGAGAGGGGGAGGGCAGAGCGTCTGCAATGGGATACAGACAGGGGGAGGGTAGACCGTCTGCAATAGGATGCAGATGAGAGGCAGAGTGTCTGCAGTGGGATATAGACAAGGGAAGGCAGAGCATCTAAAATGACATACAGACGGGGAGGGGAAGAGCGTTTGCAATGGGATACAGAGAGGGGGAGGGCAGAGTGTCTGCAATGGGATGCAGGCGGGAGGCAGACCGTCTGTAATGTGTTACAGACAGGAGCAGGGTAGGGCGCCTGCAGTGGAATACAGACAGGGTATGCAGAGCGTCTGCAATGGGATACAGACGGGGAGGACAGAACATCTGTAATGGGATACAGACAGAGTGAGGGAAAGCGTATGAAAATGGATACAGACGGGGAGGGCAGAACATTTGCAATGGGATACATACAGGGGGAGGGGCAGAGTATCAAGCAATGGCATGCAGACAGAGGACGGTTTTGAGCAAACCTTCAGCAGAAAAAACCCAGCACAATATATATGTGATGGGAATTTTCTGTTTTGGGGAAAAGACAAAACATCAGAAATTTATTTAAATGCAAGGAGAATGCATAACTCAGTGGTACAGAGAGATCTGGTTGTCTTAGTACATGAATCACATTAAATTACTCTGAAGATGCAGCTAGTGATGTGGAAAAAATGGATTTTTTTCTGATTCGTGCAAGGGAAAAGGGTAAAAGACAATACCACGACAATGATAATATCCGATTTACTTCCACTCCTCCGTGCTAGTGAGGGTAAGAACAGGAGGACATGGCAGCTGAATGCGTGGCTAAATAATTGGTTCAGGAGGTAGGGTTTCAGAGTTTTAGATCAGGCGGATCTTTTGTGGGGAAGACATGACCTTTTCAGAAAGGAGGGTTGTATCTGAATTGGAAGAGGACTAATATCCTGGCAGGCAGGTTTGCGAGTCCTACAAGGGAGTGTTTCAACTAGATTGGCTGGTGTGGGGGATGGCGTGGGATCCTCAACAGCAGGGTTGCAAGTGCGAGGCTGGAACGAGATACCATAATCACAAACCGTAAAGTGCAGAGATAGATTAGGCAGGAACACGACAGGGAAGAAGGAATGCCTGTTGGATTAAATTGTATCTGTTTCAATGTAAGATGTTTGACAGGTGAGGCTGATGATCTCAGTGCGTGGATAAGTACGTGTGACTGGGATATTGTACCCATTACAGAAACATGGCTAAGGGAGGGACAGGACTGGCAGCTTAATGTACCAGGGTTCAGGCGCTTTATGCGAGACAGAGATGGTGGAAGGAGGTGTGGGGGGTTTCATTTTTGATTAAGGTGAGTATCACAGTCGTAATCAGAAATAAAATCACTGCAGGAATATCCAGTGAGCATTTGTCGGGGAGCTTAGAAATAAGAAGAGCATTGTCATATTATTTGGGTTGTTCCATAGGCCTTCAAATAGTAAACGAGGAATTAGCGGAACAAGCATGTGCAGAGAAATTGGGGAGACTTGCAGGGCCAATGGGGTTGCCATAGAAGGAGATTTTAATGTTCCTAACATAGATTGGGAATGACATAGAATTAAGGCTGAGATG
The DNA here is from genome assembly GCF_020745735.1 of Hemiscyllium ocellatum. Lineage (NCBI taxonomy): Eukaryota > Metazoa > Chordata > Chondrichthyes > Orectolobiformes > Hemiscylliidae > Hemiscyllium > Hemiscyllium ocellatum. The sequence continues at coordinate 14,112,415 of NC_083429.1, forward strand.
GGGTGCATCTGTTACGTGTGTTCTGGAAAGTTTCCCCAAGCAGTATGTCGAGGGTGCAACTCGGGAAGGGGTAAAACCTGACCTACTCTAAGAACTAGGGCGGGACAGTTGACTGAGGTGAATGTCGGGGAGCACTCTGGGACCCGTGACCATAATTGTATTCGTTTATAAATAGTTGTGGTTAAGGACAAAATTGGTTCATATTTCCAAGTTCTTAGTTGGGGCAAGGCGAATTTTGTTGGAATTAGATAGGAGCTCGTAGGGGTTGGTTGGAGGAATTTGTTTGCAGGCGAAGGGACCTCCTGCAGGTGGCAGTCCTTTAAAAGTGAAATATCTAGAGTTCAAGGTCTATATGTTCCTTTGAGGTAAAATGCAAGATAGGCAGGAATAGGGAATCCTGGATGTCACGAGATATTGAAGCTTTAACCAGCAAAACGTGGCGTGACTCAGGTCGATGCAGCTGGAATCGAGGGAATTCCTGGAGGTATATAGGTATATATTCAGGAGTTTACTGAAGAAGGAAATCAGGAGGGCGAAAAGGGGGCAAAAGATAGCCTTGGCTGAGAAAGATTTGGGTGAATCCAAAAAGGTTATTTTAGTATATTAAAGAAAAAAAAAGAATAACTAAATGAGAATATGATCCCTCAATGTACAAAGTGGACATGCATGTCTAGAACCATAGGAGATGTGTGAAATTCTCATTGAATATTTCTCCTGTGTGTTTATCTGGGAGAAATACATGAAGACTTGGGAGCTTAACAAAGGTCGTTGTATTATCTTGGAGTGAGTCAATATCACATGAGAGGACATGTTGGATGCATTAGAATGTATGAAGGTGGATAAATCTCCACAGATCTAAACAGATGCTTCCAAGAACACTGCAAGAGGTTACAGAAGAAACTGCGGGGACCCTGGTTGATATTTTTGCACCATCGTTAGCCACTGGATATGATCCAGAATATTGGAGAGTAGCAAATGTTGTGACATAATTCAAGAAGGGAAGCAAAGAAAAATCTGGAAACAATAGACCAGAAAGCCTAACATCGGTGGTAGGTAGGTTACTTGAGAAGACTCCGAAACGTAAGATATCCATGCATTTGGAAAGACAGCGTTTGATTAGAAATAGTTTTTTTTTCAGATTATCTACAGTTGTGAAACAGGCCACTTGGCCCAAGAAGACCACACCAACCCTCCAAACAGTAACTCACCAAGTCCCACTCCCTTACCCTATATTTACCCCTGACTAATGCACATAACACTATGGGTAACTTAGCATGGCTAATTCACGTGACTTGTGCATCTTTGGATTGTGGGAGGAAAATGGAACACCCAGAGGAAACACACAGAAACACAGGGAGAATGTGCAAACTCCACACAGAGAGTCACAGACAGCTGGAATCAAGCCCGGATCCATGGCACTATCAGGCAGCAGTACTAGCCACTGAACCACCATGCCACCCTTGCTTTTTGTCAACATAGTTCAATGACACAAGTACAAATTCTCTTCTGCCCTTCACCCATGATACAAGTTCCAATACCACACAGCGTGGTATTTGTTCTCCACTAAAAATGTCATCTTTTTAATACTTATTATTGTTTGTTATTATTTATTTAAATAATCATTATTAATAGCTGTTTTTAGACTGGAAAGATTGCATGGCTTTGTGAGTGGGAGATCATGCCTCACAAATTTGTTTGAGTTCAATGATGAAGTGTCCAAGAATGTCGATGAGGGCAATGCAGTAGACATAGTCTGTATGGTTTCCATTAAGGCCTTTGACACAGTTACCCTTGATAGGCTGGTCTGGAAAGTTAGAATCGCATGGAATCCAGAACGAGTGGCAAATTGGAAACACAATTTGCTAGATGGTAGTTAGCAGAGGGTAATACCGGAAGGATTCTCTCGGACTGGAGGCCTGTGACACATGAAGTGCCTCAGAGGTCAACATGAAGGGCCCATTGTTGATTATTATCTATATCATTGATATTCTTGAGAATATACAAGGCATGACGAATAAATTTGAAGATGACATTAAAATAAGTGGTATCGTGGGCACTGAAGACGATTATCTGAAATTGCAGCAGGACCTTGATCAAACTGGAGAAGTGGGCTGAAGAATATGTTTGCAAAGTCAGATCAAGGTAGGCGTTTCATGGTGTATGGTCGGGCCTTAAGGAGTGTAGATGATCAGAGGGACCATGGAGTTCAGTTTCACCGTTTCTGGATACCAAAGTCAGTCAAACAGTCATTGAGTAATTTAGCATGGAAACAGACCCCTTGATCCAACCACTTCATGGAATCACAGGTAGACATGGCTTTTGCCACACTAGTAGTCATCGGTCAGGACATGGAGGGGAGAAGATGGGAACCTATGTTGCAGTTATATATGATGTTGGTGACGCTGAACTTGTAGTGTTGTGTTCATTTTTGGTCACATTGCGATCAGAAGGATGTTTCTAAACTGGAATGTGTGCAGACGGAATTTACAAAGATGTTGCCAGGACTCGACAGTATGATATATAGGGAGAGGTTGGACAAGCGAGGACAGTTTTCTTTCGAACGCAGAAGACTGAGGGGCATCTTACAGAAGTGTACAAGATTATGAGAGGCATGCATAAGGCGAATTGACTTTGCCTTTTTTCCCCCAGAATTGGGGAATTGTGGACGAGGGAGCATCAGTTTAAGGTGAGAGGGGAAAGAACAAAAGGAAAACTGATGGAAACATTTTTACACAGAGAATGGTACACAAACGGAACGAGCTGCCAGCGGAAGTGGTTGAAACATTGATATTAACAATATTTAAACGGCATTTGGACAAGTACATGGACAGGAAAGGACAAGTGGGCTATTGGCCAAGTGCTGGGAAATGGGGTAAGTGTGGGTGGACATTTGGGTCAGCGTGGACCAGTTTGGGCCAAAGGGCCTCTCTCTATGCTGTAGAACTTGATGTCTCTATATATAGTACAGCCTTTGGGCCAAACTGTCACATTTCCTTTTGCCAAGAGTTCGAAGACTATTTGGACAAAGTTCTGTCAAGATAAAGCTGCAGATATTTTGCTTTTCAGTTTGTTATCAAATGTGTGTGTGTGTGTGTGTGTGTGTTCCACTGTATTTTACAAAGGGAAATATCAATGTAAATATTTGCAATATTCTCTCGTCATTTCTCTTTCCATCATAGTTTGAGTAACTTTTTTTGGTCATAAACGTGTTGTTTTAGCAGATTAAAGAAACCTGCCTAACTTGTTCCTAACACTGACCCTGACACTCTCTGAGAACTATATCATTGGCCATATCACCAACCTAGTTATAATTATTTTTTTTTGTGGCTAGTGGAGGAGTGGGACTAGAAAAGGGAACAGAGATCCAAAAACACAGGAAATTATCAACTCGGTCAGCCTAATGTCAGTGTAGAGGAGTTTGTTGGAGGGAATTCTGAGGGATAGTACTTACATCCATTTAGAAAGATAAGGACTGATTGGGGATAGTCAACATGGGTTTGTGTGATGGAAATCATGTCCCATTAATGTGATTGAGTACTTTGAAGAGGTGACAAAGAAGCTTGAATAATTTGCTGTTGTATCCATTGTTTTCACAGATTTATGCAAGACATTTAATAAGGTTTCCTATCGTAAATCAAAAAAGTGGTGCAGTGGACAGTGAACAAGATTATTTCAGAGTACAATAGCACCGTTGACCATGAAAGGACACAGACTGGCAGATTATTTAGATTTTTGTGAGGTTTTGCATTTTGTTAAGTTAAGCAAGGTCATTCCCTGGGGTACGTTACTGAATGAGACCTACGGGTGCAGGTTCCCAGTTCCGTGAAAGTAGAGTTGCAGATAGACATGGTGGTGAAGAACGTAGTTGGCATGCTTGCCTGAATCGCCCAAAATATTGAGTATAGGAGTTGGGGTGACATTTTGCACTTGTACAGGATGCTTCGAGGCCACTTTAAGAATACAGCGTACAATTTGGTTGGCTATGCTAAAGGTTGGATGTTGTTAAGCTTAAATGGTACATCTCCAATTGTAAAGTTAGAGGTGAGGGAGGGAGATGCTTTCTCTTCTCAATTTACATGATTATATTGTGTTTTGGCAGGGTAGGAATTTCTGGCCACTTGATGCCATCTGTGTCTGATCAGTAGGCCTGCTGCACTCTTTCGGTTTATGCAATTATATTTAACTTTATCATATATCTGACCATCATTTAATGTCTGAGGTGGGATTAAGCATTTTTGAGAGGCGACTACAATGCCATAGATGGTGTAGATACAGTCCATTCCTTGTGGCCCTTGCAGCCACGGCCTAATCCTGTGGAGTGATGGTTAAACTCTCCCAGAACCAGGATTATTAGTTTAACCTTTCGCCTGTTACTGCTGGAGTCTCAGCAGGGTTGGAAGGCAGTGAAACTCTCTGTGCTGCTACACACTCTCTCTCTCTGAGATTTCTCTCAGAATTGTTTTTTGATGATCTTTCGTCATGGAATGGAGAACTGCATGTGCGACAATCTGTTTCCTGAACTTGTTTTCGACACGTGAATGTTTCTAGGATGTTACTACATTAGAACAGTTACTGTTAGTTGAATAACTTATTATTCTGTTAAGTTTTTCAAAAGAATTAAGTTATTCCAAGATCCTGTTGTTTTCGTTATGTTTTGTCCACTGTGTTTGAATAGATTGCGTTTTGCTTAATGTCGAATATTTTGACCAATCGAATTGTATCTGAAACACAGCAACTCACATTTACCTTTAAAATAAGAAAGCGCTAGGGTCGAGACTAGCTTCTCCATGTACTTTGAGGGGATCTACTCTGCTCCATAACAGAGGGACAGATATTCATGTTTTACTTGGGTAATTAATTAATGGACAACATGTTGCAAAAATATCGAGTTTGGCAGCAGAATGGGCCGAGCTGGAGGAGTAACAGTTAAGTCAGGAGTTATATCGGATACTCATTCCTCCTCACAGCTCCAGCCCGGACACATGTAAGGCAAGATGAGATATCTGTTCATCACGAAACACTGCGTAGACAAGTGTACTGCTAGTGTACTGCCAACAATCCATCCAGGATCGAAGAATGTACAGAGCTTACAAATTGAGCACTGGTGCCATTGTTAAATGGCCAACGGGCACACAGTTGAGTTTTCTCAGTTCAGAGCTGCCCTGCATAATTTACACTGAGCATGGCAGATAAGGGACAATTATACCACGGTTTGTCGACAGGGACACGGTGGATCGGCTGGTACAGAAGAGAACCATTCTCTTCCCAGAGGAACGGCACAACCAGGCCCAGCGAACTTGGTCTGAGCTCACCACCCAGCTCAGTGCAGTATCTGCAGTCTGAAGAAATATCCAGCAACACTGGATAAGCCTCAGTAACATTCCCCAAACTGTCAGGATGAAGGTCACCTAATTCCCTCCGCTCCCACAGACTCACTGTATCTCTGTTATAGCACCAACCCCCGAACAAGGCTCATGCTCCACCACTCTGACTACAGCATGCAGCACCTACTCCCTCCCTCGCCTATTCAATACCCCGACATGGTTATCAATTCTTCTGGAAAATGCAGTAACTAAAATGCTCAGGTTCAGGCAAATGTTTGTCCCCCAGTTTGTAACACATCAGTAGAGGGAGAAGATTTGTTTTAAATCACTCAAGATGAAAGTATATCATGAGACGACATTCGGCCTCTCAAATATACTGCACCATTCACACAAAGCAAGCACATAAACAGTTGAAGACTCACCCCTTTCTTGAAGACGGACGCCACATTAGAAGTTCTCCAGTTTCGCTGGAACTCTCCTGTAATCCAGAGAGTTATGGAATATTTTTGCTCAGTGCCACCAGTCACTCTGTAAGCACTTCTTCTAAAACCAGCTGTGAATTACTGCTGACCTTTCTACCCTTATTCTTACCTGTTTGTTAAAAAACGTTCCTTTTGTGAAAGACTGTTCAAGAACTTTCATCCGACTACAGTTTTATTTATATTATTGAATTACATTGTGATTTCCCCTGTGAGGAACGATGTAAAATTCTATTTTACATTCTCTGCCTGTTACCTGAAACCAGTTCCCAGTTATATCCTCCAGGTGTCCCACATATACTTTCCTGCCTTTCTTCCAAAGGTCACACGCACATCATGAACGTTTTATAATTGACATGGAAAAGCTCTTGCTAATAATTTTATTTTTTCATATTTCTTGCCAGTTTTGGAATATTTTTCTTTATATTTTACTTTATCCAACCTGTTTCTGATTCCAAACATAAACTTCCTAAATGTGGCCAATGCTAGAGCTCACGAACCTGAATTCTTTAGTTTGTGATTGATTAGTTATCCTTCAAGCCTTTGTGCATCATTCGGGGGGCGGGGGGAGCGGGGGGTTCATCTTCACATCTTCATTTCATCTTCCTTTTGACCAGAGTCAATCATTGATGAGCGTTGTGATGTATCTGCTTAAATGTCTCCCCCACACATCTAATGACCTTTACATGAGTCTATTTTCACACCCCGTTTTAGATCAGATATAATACAGAAATCTGCAATTGAAATGTCTGGCTCTTTTAAATCATTCAGGGGGAACCTCTGTATGCAGGTGAACACATGATCAGTTGAAAGTGACTTCATTCTCCTAGTTTCACTGGCTCTGCCTTTTTATGTTCGATGATGGCACATTCCAGTGGGAAATTTCCTACATGAACAGCTTTTCTCTCAGAAAAGAAATCCCCTAACTCCGGTGGACAGAGCCTTCAGATGTGACTTCCCAATCTCTCTCACTTCTGCTCTCCCTCTGTCTCCTCCTTCCCAGTACAATGATGGACTTCCCCTTGCCCTCACTTCTCACTGCACTAGAATCCATATTCACAGAATCATCCTCCGCTGCTTCCATCATCTCCAACAGGACAGCACCATCAAACACATCTTCCCCTCCCGTGCACTGTCAGCATTGTACACGGACTATCCCCTCTGTGACAGCCTCTGTCACCCCAAACACTTTCCCACTCCCCCATGGCATCTTCCCATGCGAATGCAGAAGCTGCAACACTTGCCCATTCCCCTCTTCCCTCCTCACTGTCCATGGCCCCAATCATACGTTCGAGGAGAAGCAACATTTCACTGTCCACTTTCAATCCAGTCTTCTGTCATTGCTGCTCACAATTCAGTCTTTTTCTCACTGGGGAGACCAGAGACTGCTTTGAGGAACATTTCCACTCTGTCTGTAGGAATGACCCAGACCTTCTGATTGCTCCCCATTTCAATTAATACCTTGCCCTCAAGCTAATGAGATTTCTTTGAAGAGGTAACAAGCAGGTCAGGTCAAGGAGAGCCAATGGGAGTTTCTAAATGGACTTCCAGAAGGCCTCTGATGAAGTGCGGCACATGAGGCTGCTCAGTAAAATAAGGGCACATGGTGTTAGAGGCCAGTTATTAACATGGATAAAAGGTTGGCTGTCTGGCAGAAGGCAGGGTGGGGATAAAATAGTCCTCTGGATGGCAGCCGGTGACTAGTAGTTTTTCACAAGGGTCAGTGCTGGGACCACAATATTACACCTTAGCGGTTAATGATTTGGACGGCAGAACTGAGAGCATTCTGGCTACGTTTACAGATATTGCAAAGAAAGGTGGATGGGCATGTAGTATTGAGGAGGCAGGGAGCATGCAGAATTGTTTAGACAGTATAGGAGAGAGAGAAAAGGAGTAGCAGATGGAATATAATGTGGGAGAGTGTGAGGTCATGTACTTTGTTATGAAGAATACAGGCATGGACTATTTACTAAATGGGAAGAAAATTCAGAAATCTGAAGTTCAAAGGGACTTGGGATCCCAAGTCCAGGATTCGCCAAAGATAAACTTACAAGTTGAGTCATTAGTTAGGAATGCTAATACGATGTTTTCATTCATCTTGAGAGGACTACAATGTATAGATGGGAATTATTAGCCTTTCTAAGGCTATGGTCAGACCACATGTCTAGGATTTACACTTCCTGATGATTGTCTTGCACTTTGGATGCTGCCCGGCCAGCTGTGCTTTTCCAGCAACACACACCCAACTCTATGAGTATCGACATGTGGGTGCAGGTCTGACAGTCTCTATTGCTCTTAAAATGACACAATCTATCCCTCAGCTGACCTCCCCACCCTACTGCAGCGACAGTGGCAGAGTGTGATAACCCTCAAGTATTCAGTCTGGGAGGGGGAGAGGGAGGGAAGCAGCTCACAAAACCAACAAAACTGACAGCACCATCAAGGCACACAACTTAACTCCCCTACACCTCAGACCGGCCCCCACACCCCCCTACCACCACCCCCCTTCCCCGCGCACACACACAATGCTTGTAGATGGTCCTTACAAATATGCTTGGGCCTGGCAGAATGGAAATGCCCAACTCCGAGTGAAACATTTTGACAGGAGATGAGAAGAATGTAATTCTCCTTCTGTGTCTTCCAATACTTAAACGTTACGTGAGAAACTAATGGAAAGTCCTGATAAAGGCCTAGCAGTGGTTGTAATATCGCTTAGTATTGACGAAACTGGTCTGTGTATCCAAATATATTATTTGAAAAACCAAACAGCCACACAATTTCAGAGATCATAAGTAAAGGATTTGTTCTCTTCTCAGAGAGTTAAAACAAACTCTGCCACTGATGCAGTGGCGTGGGGAGACTAGCAGAGGGTAGTATTGTATGAATCTGTCCATAAAACTCAGTGGTTCTCACTGCTGCCTCACAGCGCGAGGCATTCGGGTTCAATTTCACCCTCGGGAACTGGCTGTATGGAGTTTGCACATTCTCCCTGCGTCTACGTGAGTTTCCTCTGGGTGCTTCGGTTTCCACCACAGTCCAAAGATGTACAGGTTAGGTGAATTGGCCAAACTAAATTGCCCATAGTGACTGGGAATGTGGAGATTAGAGGCTTTAGTCATGATTAAACGTAGGATAGTAGGGCAACGGGTCTGGGTGTGGTACTCTTCGAAGGGTCAGTAAGGATGTGTTGGGCCGAAGGGCCTGTTTCCACACTGTCGGGATACTATGAACTCTATGAACAACAAGGACAGATAGAGAGAGAGCAGGAAGGAGACTGATTCCAATTTCAATGTATTTTCTTCAAAAACAACATTGCAGAAAAATGTAGACAATGGTGCACACGAACTTAGATTCTGACACGAACACACATAACACATGCACACAGAGATACGCACGTGGACATGGACAGTTACACACAAACAAACGGGCACACACCCCACGGACAGGCACAGACAAATTCTTTAATACAGAGAAGTATAAGTTTTATTAATAAGCAAGTAATGGTCAGTCGGAGAAGGCAGGAGAATGGAGTTGAGAAATATATCAGCGGTGATCAAATGCCATGACAGATTAGATGGGCTGAATGGCCGAACTCTGCTTCAGTGTCTCGTGCTGATATGATCTTGTGGTGCCTGGGATTGTCTTCCCATAAGTTCAGTGGAGATTCAAATTGGTAAGTATGTGATTTTGGAGAGTTGATGGGAATATGGACAGATTTCAGGGACTGAATGATCAATATCTGTTCCTAATTTTCATCCCTTTTTATCTCAAAACAGTAGCGACTTGTTTGAGGGTAACACATTTTGAGACTAAGGACCTTCCCATTTCAAATTGAGACAGGGATGTTCCTTTCTCTTTAAGATTCTGTGATCTCTGGTGTTTTCATGCCGAAGTAGCAGTGAAGACTGGGTTACTGAAAACACTCAAGGTTGATTATCATAGATCTTTGATGAGCAAGAGAATCTATGTTTATTGGAAACAGAGAGGAAAGGAGTGTTTAATTACAATCACATCAACAATAGACATTCCGAATGGTGCAGCAGGCACGATGGGCTGAATGGCCAGCTGATGCTCCTGCCTCATGTGTTGTTCTCTCATGCACTCAGTAATATTACAGAGATAAAAGAATATCCCATTCCGCCAGTAGCATCGTTATAATGAGACCGGAGGAAACCATTCTGTCCTCTAAAGATTTATGCAGGAAGAGATTGATGTCATTCAGCCTGCTTAGTATATCAGACAATGACCCAAACCCGGTCTTCAAACCCACGACAACAGATGGTGGAATTTGAATTCAATAAAATATTTGGAATTAGCCATCTAATGAAATATTGATGGCTGTCCAAACTAAAAAAAAACCCTGGCTCATTATTCTCCTCCAGAGAAGGAAACTTGCTATCTTCACTGGTCTGACTTACATGTTACTCCAGACCCTCAGCAATGGCAGACTCTCAAATGCCCTTTGAAATGGCAAAGCCGGCCATTCAAATATCACCCTACAACTTCTCAAAGAAGTGAAACCAGACAGACCTGAGCACTGGCAGCCGACAGCACATCGAAGTGTTCGGACAGTTCTACAACAGCTTCTCGAGAGCAACTCGGTAAGGGAAATAAATCCTGGCCCAGCCACCAACACCCATGTCCCATTAATGAAGGAAAGATGTCCACACTCAGGAAAGAGAGATGGAGGGGACAGACCTCACTTTAAACAGGGATTTGGATATATAACTACAAGTGCATGATACTCAGGAATATGGGAAAAGGTGGAAAATACATGAAAATAACCTCACATTTTATTTTCGTCGCAGCTGATTACCAAAAATCCTTTTTTATCGCTCTATTTCTCCACATATTCCAATCATACCACCAACACACATTATACTATTTCCCAGCTGCTTTCAGATCTGATGCATGGTGAGTGGATTTAAAATGTAAACTCTGTTTTTCTCATGACGGAGTCTGCCAAAACTGCTCCGTTTCCCCAGCACTCTGATTCTTTTTGCTTCAGATCGCCAGTAACTTACTTTGTTTGATTTAACCGTTTCTTTATTTTATGGGACATTGGCCCGTCTATTCCACACTGACCCTCTGCAGAGCATTGCACACTGAACCGCATCATACCCTACTTCTGCACTTCCATTGGCTAACCCGTTTCCTACTCTATCCCGGCATTTCGCATCGCTAACACACCTAGTTGCACCTGATGGGTAACTTAACACGGTCAATACACTGAACCTGTTTGGACTGTGGGAAGAACCTGGGAGCACCTGGAGGAAACACTAGCAGAACCGGGGCGAATATCAAAATTCAGTACAAACAGTCCTGAGGGTGGAATCAAACTGTGTTCCTGGTCCTGTCAGACAGCTATGCTCATCACTGAGATACCATGCTGCACTCCCCCTCCCCGCCAAAACGGGTCCCTGGTACTGTGAGACAGCTGTGCTAACTACTGAGACACCATGCAGCCTCCCCTTCCCCCTCCTCCCAAACCGTTTCCCTGGTACTGTGAGACAGCATTGCTGAACACTGAGACACCATGCCCCCTGCCCCTACCCCCCAAACCGGGTTGTGGTGACTGTTGAACATCCGTGCTAACAACTTAGACACCATGACCCCTCCCCCTCCACAACCCCAAACCGAGTCCCTGGTACTGTGAGACAGCCGTGCTAACCACTGAAACACCATGCCCCCTCCCCCACCAAACGGGGTCCCTAGTGCTGTGAGATAGCCATGCTAATGCCTGAGACAACAAGCCCCCTCTCCTACACCTTACCCATCACTCAAACGATGTCACAGTGCTCGGAAATACTGTGGAAAATGCAAACCTGAAATATAAACAGTAAACAGGGACAAAACCCCACAGATGTTTCAGGGTCTGGAGAGAAAAGCATAGGGAGCATGTTGAGTCTGATATGATCCTCTTCTGAAAAACGTATATTGGACTCAAAAGGTTAATTGTGTTTCTCTCTGCTCAGAAACTGCTTTGGTTTTCCAGCACTTTCAATGTAGTTACTCTTTTGGACTGTGAATAGTTGTCTGATCTGAAAGGGAACAGTGAAGCTGCCATTTCTGTTGTCTCTCCAGTATTTGAATGAAACATTAAAAACTCTGTGCGTGACAACTCCCTGAATATCGATAATTTATTGCCACTGTCATAATGCATTTTGAAAATGTTGAACTCGGTGGTCATGACATCATACGATCAATCTTCTGAAAGAAACTGATTGAAGTACTGGTCCCAATTGTTTTCAATGTCTTATCATGCTCCTGATGTCACTGCACATATTCATCCAGGGTTTGGGAAGGCACGAGCAAGGGCAGAGTTTATTTGTCATCCCCAAAGGCTCTGAACTAAGAGACACAGAGTTGCCCTGTTTTACCTCTTCAATCCAAAGTGATGCAGACAGAGCAAGATTCTTAACATATTCTTGTGAAGGAACAGCAAATTAGTCCCTAGTCAGGATGACATGCAGTTCAGAAGTTACCTTGCAGAGACTGTTTTTTCTATTGTTCCCGTTACCAGTGCAAAATGTTCTCTTATTCCCATTAATCACAGTTTTACTCAGGGCCCTTGATTCCACCCTCAGTCAAGTCCTGCTTCAACTGAAAGGGAAGTCACTCTGATCTCACCTCAAATTACATTGGAAGATCAGTTTAAAGAACAAGGAGCGAAATACAAGAACATTGTTTGTTTGAACAATGTCCTCACAATATTCAAAAGAAAATTGATGCATGGTCTTCCTTAATGCATTACTTCATGACATCACTTTTTAAACAATGTTCAAATCGGTGGGTATTTGTTATTTTAATTAGCTTCTAATTCAACGTAGAAATGAGAGCGGGAATTGATCATCTATAGTGTGTTAATAATCCAGAATTTAAGTCAATCTCTATCATCATTGATTTTGCTCTGTCAAACAAAATTAATGAATGAGCATGTGTCCATCTTGCAGATAAAAAAGATCTTTCTCTGACGACTGATAAAGCTCTGACGACTGCAGCGAATATTGTAAAGAATAAGCTCCAGGCCCACATAAAATGGAAATTGTGCAGGGCAAAGTGCCAAAAGCTAGTCCAAGGTTAATGATTTCCAAGCCTTATGAATAATGCATGCGGAGGGGCGTGGTATTAAAGCAGAATTCAGCTCCTTGCCTAAAATGCTATTTGTTGCCCCCTCATAAAAGACCACAACTGATTCACGCTGTAAATTTACCAAAATAGGGTAAACAAGAGAGTGGAATTCCCAATTCTGCAACAACATCTGTAGAACAGGAAGAAAATCAAGGTTGTTTCTGAAATTCTTAAATGTTGATGATCAGAATATGGGAGATGGTGGGGATATTGGACGATGATAAACCATGTTATGGATGACACTATGATTAACCGGGTGGATTACAGTGACCAGGAACGTGTTAGGGTACAGGTGGGTACAACGGATTGTCCAGATGGCTAGATCAATGGCTGATAAAAGGTAACACTGACATATGTGAGATGCTGCACTTTGGAAGATGTAACAAGACAAGAGAGACCCAAACCATGAAGATAGGCTTGATTTGCTTTTGGAGCAGAGAAGGGTGAGGGGTGAACCTGACAGAGGTGTATAAGAGCATGAGATGCATGGGAAGAATGAACATACAACAGCTGTTCCCCTTAGTCAAGGGTCAAAAACAAGGGTACATACGTTTGAAATGAAATCAAAGATACTAAGAGAGGATTTGTGGCATCTGTTTTGAACCCAGAGGATGAGATGTGTCAAGAATGCATTGCCTGGGTGGATGGTTTTCGAATATAACATCACAAACGTTATAAAACACTTGTCTCAGCACTGCATGGTGCAGACTCGATGGGCCTAGTCTTTATTACATGATTCCATGTGGTGGCAGCCATGAAAGCTTTGATATATTGTGAAGCACGAGCCAATGGGATGTTTTAGTTTGTTCCATCGAACTGTGCTCAGTAGGTGGCGAGATTACAAACCAGCATGATCCCATGGAGTATCAGCACTTACTCAATCTAGGACAGCCAGCCCTCTCTGAAAACAGTCAAGATAATTCACATGCTGTTGCAAGCATCGTCCATCAAAAGCACTAACGTTATTCCAGCTGTTTGACTCCATTATTTCAAGTAAACCAATAATATAGAAACAAACTTCCCTTCATTATTAAACAGATTTGTATCTGTAAGGTTCCTATTTCACTGAACAATAATAAATTCCATCCCATTCGTTCTCTTTGAGAATGAGTCCGTTTTCCTTTGTTTTCCTGCGAGCTTCTCTTCACAGCGTGGCGGCTTGTTTATCACTCCATCCACCACCAGTAATATTTACTCCCAGCTAAATAAGCACAAGAGATGCACAGCTGGCACTCCCTCTCAACAGCTACTTGGATGGACCAGCACCAACTGGACTGGAACGTCTCAAGGGTAATTAATGCTGGTCTAGCTCCATTAAAATTCGAAATGAATTGAAAAGACAATCCGACTTTCTAAGAGTTATTGACCAATGCAGACATTTTTTTGGTCTGATGTGTTTGTTGCTGCATTTGAAATTGTGTGATCTATTTCCACGAAACCATTTTGCAGATGTATTGAAAGAACAAAAAGCTCAAGTCATAGGTATCATAAGATAACGCAGCATTTAAGCACAAATGACAGGGAATAGTAGGCTAATGATCTTCAGGTAACTGGGATTTATGTAGGTTGGTGTTTTCTAGCTGGCGTAGATGTAAAGGCCAGTTTGTATGCTCTGTAACTCTACCACTTAAATTGTTGAAAACGGAGAATGTAGTCTCACTATTTCCATAGATTGTGAGAATCAAATGGTGAAGAATACAATCTCCAAGGTCACACAACACACCGACTTGAAGCTATATCATTCTCCTTTCACTGTCAAATGGTTCAGGAACCCGTTTCTCTCTTTGTAACATACCTGTTCGTGTTCCTGCACCACGAAAAGCCCTGGGGTTTATCACCATAGTCTGAATAGAAATTAGACATAGGCCACAGAATGCCGGCCTTGCTAACGAAACTCACCTCCCAAGAATAACTGAAAGGAATCTGTACTATCAAGGACATCCATTTGACCCAAACTGATTTCTAAAGCAGTTTCACTTTGCCCTATGCTCCTGATCTTTCTCCAAAACCATGAAACTTTCCTGAGTGCTTTTTCCAGGGCTGTTTAAAAAGTCACATGTGGAACGATGTGCCTAATAACCTCAAAGGAGCAGTCTGCGTGTTCATGAGAATCGTCTCATATTTTTTCAGTATCTAAAAAACAACAGAAATGTCGAAACTAGCATCAGGAGTAAGTCACCAATACAGCTCCGTCATGCGATAAGATCGTGGATGATCTGATTGTGACCTTAAACACACATTTCTCCTTTACCCTTACAACGTTAGTGTGTCATTTTTCGTCAAGAATCTGCCTGCCTCTGCCTTAGGAATATTCAATGTCTTATCCTTCATTGCTATCTGGGAAGAGAGTTCACAAATACACGACACTTTGGGTGGGTTAAAACAACGAACATCTTCTTTATTGAGATATTCTTCTGTTTTATTGTCCATCCACTCCTGGTAATCTCTCTCACAAGCTGAAAAATTGTTTCAGAGTTCAACTGACTGAAAGGACTACTTGGAATAATCTGGGGTTACCAAGATCACATGTTGTTCGCCTAAACTCCAGCAGATCGGAGTCAGTCAGTTCAAGATTTTGTACTGAAATAAACGTTCCTCACAGGAGTTAGTTGAGTGAATCTTCTCTGAACTGATTTGCCTGTCATTATGGCCATCACTCTTCGATGTAGACTCGCCACTACCCTGCAAAACTGTGGAAAATCTTCCTGATTTTGAATGAATTTTGTTTGAGCAAGCTTCTACATTTATCTTACCTCCCTCAAAACTTTATGTACACCTAAAGGTTTTTATTTTGTAATCCAAGTGCCCGGTTCCTCTGTGCCTCAACCCAATCTCTCACTTAAAAAACACACTGCCGTTCAATTCTTCCCGCCAACATCTTTGAGCACACAGACAGTTTTTCTTACGATGCTGCAGACAAAAATATTTGTCTGTTCACTTCACCCACCTTAATCTATTTATAGACTCATGTCCTCTTCATACATTGCTTTTCGAACAGTTTCAAATGTCTGCATTCTTCACGAGTACAGACAGAATATTTGGCCGAATAAATAGATTGTGGCTGATGGAATTGACAATTTTATATTTTTAAGCAATATCTAAACTATGAATTTGTGACAATGCTAAAATGTTTTACATTCCCATCACTTAGTTCCCAAAACTCAAAATAGGGACAGACGGTGCAGAATCTGTGTGGTTACAATTGAGGAACGGAAAAGGTGAAAAACCATATTTGGAGTTTTCTACAGGCCTACAAATCATAGTCAGGAGCTGGGGCGGAGGACACATCAGGAGATAGAAAAGATGTTTAGGAAAGGCAAAGTTACAGTGATTGGGGGGATTTCAATGTGCAGGTGGACTGGGAAAATCAGGTTGGTAGTGGTTTGCAAGAAATGGAATTTGTGGAATGTCTATGAGATGGCTTTTTGCAGCAGCTTGTGGTGCAGGCAACGAGGGAACGGGCAATACTGGATTTAGAGTTGTGCAATGAGGCAGACTTGATAAGGGAGCTTATGGCATTATTTACAATGATGGCATTTATTTTGAGAGGACTTGAATATTAAAGCATGGATGGATTTCTGAGTCTTTACAAGACTCTGATCGGTACACATTTGGAGTATTTTATGGGAACATCATTTAAGATATATCTAAACAGATACATGAATGGACAGGTAGCAGAGGGATACAGATCCTTAGAAAATAGGCAGCAGATTTCGATAGAGGAAATGGATTGATGCAGGCTTAGAGGGCCGAAGGGCCTGCTCCTGTACTGGAATTTTCTTTGTTCTTTTCTTTATTATTCATTCTAAAATTGCAACTTTTCAACTTACTGTATGCTACAATTTAATAACACAAAACATTTATTTATTTGACAGTGCATGTTAAATTATTGTCATTTCCAAATTAGAGTCATAGGGATGTACAGCATGGAAACAGACCCTTTAGTCCAACCTGTCCATGCCGACCAGATATCCCAACCCAATCTAGTCCCACTTGACCGGACCCGGGCCATATCCCTCCAAACCCTTCCTATTCATATACCCATCCAGATGCCTTTTAAATGTTGCAATTATACGAGCCTCCACCACTTGCTCTGGCAGCTCATTCCATGCACATAACATCCTCTGCATGAAAAAGGTGCCCCTTAGCTCTCTTTTATATCTTTCCCCTCTCACGCAAAACATATGCCCTCTACTTCTGGACGGCCCCACACCAGGAAGAACACCTTATCTGTTTTCCCTATCCATGCCCTTCATGATTTTATAAACCGCAATACGATCACCCCTTAGCCTCCGACGCTCCACTGAAAACAGCCTCGCCTATTCAGGCTCTCCATACATCTCAAATGCTCCAACCCTAGCAACATCCTTGTGAATCTTCCAAGTTTCACAACTTCCTTCTGATGTGAAGTAGTCCAGAATTGCACGCAATATTCTAAAAGTGGTCTAACTAACTTTCTGTAGACCCACAACATGACCTTCCAACTCCTGTACTCAATACTCCGACCAATAAAGGAAAGCACACCAATCATCTAATTCACTGTCTTACCTATCCGCTATTCTACTTTCAAGAAACAATGAAACTGCACTCCAAAGTCTCTTTGTTCAGCAACACTCCTAGCATCTCGCCATTAAGAGTATACCTCCTGCTAAGACTTGCTTCCAAAAATACAGCACCTCGCATTTATGAAAATTAAACTCCATCTGCCACTCCTAAGCCCATTGGTCCATCTGATCAAGTTCCTGCTGCAATCCGAGGTAACCTTCTTCGCTGTCCACTACACCTCCAATTTTTGGTGTCATCTGCAAACTTACTAACTGTACTTCTTATGCTCGCATCCAAATCATTTATATAAATCAGGAAAAGTAGTGGATACAGCACTGATTCTTATGGTACTCCACTGGTCACAGGCCTCCAGTCTGAAAAACAATCCTCCACCACCACCCTCTGCCTTCTACCTTTGAGCCAGTTCTGTATCCAAATGGCTATTTCCCCTGTATTCCTTGACATTAAGCTGGCTAACCAGTCTCCCACGGGCAACCTTGTCGAACGTCTTACTGAACTTGAAATAAATCACGTCCACTGCTGTGCCCTCATCAATTCTCTTTGTTACTTCTGCAAAAATCTCAGTCAAGTTGTGAGACATGATTTTACACTCACAAAGCAATGTTGACTATCCCTAATGAGTCCTTGCCTTTCCAAATACATATACATCCTGTCCCTCAGTGTTCCCTCCAAGAACCTGCTCACTACCGCTGTCAGGCTCACTGGTCTATAGTTCCCTGCCTTGTCCTTACCTTCGTAAACAGTAGTAGCATAATCGCCAAC